>NC_089317.1:6195410-6495410 GCF_036669915.1 Pocillopora verrucosa
ATGAAAGTAATTTTATTCTAACCTTTCTACTTGAAGGGTGCCTTGTGTATCAAATATATCAAGTTCAGTACCTCCAGAGTCACTAACCGGGCTTTTGGGGCCACAAAATAATAAAATAATCATCGAGTTATGTCAGGCCAATTTATCGAGAGTTTATTAAGTACAGTTTCCTACAATCGTATGAAAGTTTAAAATGTGCTTCACTTGTGCTATATATATGGATTTGTCGTTCTTAATTATTAATGAAATTCCGAGGGTGTGACTCAATTACTCCAAGAGAGAATATCCAAGTAGGTTACAGAAGTGGTTCGCGAATTGTAATCTGTTAAGATGTTCACAAAATTTCCTTAAATTATGGAGCCGATACGAATCTATCATTCATTATCGCTTATGAAATTCCGAGACTAAACCTCAATGAATTTAACAGAAAATATCCAGGAAGGTTACAGAAACAGACTCTCAAAAACTGCTCTTGAATTCGATGACTGTTAACAACAATTATTTACGCGAACCATGTGTTTACCAGCGCGCTTGTGAGGTCAAATTGCCAGAACCCCGTTTAATTGCATGATCACAGCTCGGACGCTTCTTGCAAAATGTGATGAATACCAATTTTAGAGATTAATTCTTCAGTTTCCAGCATAAGGAAAAAAACTATCGTATCGCAAGAATATTCATCACAACGCCTCGAGATGTTGAGCGAAGAGAAAGTGGCTCCATGTTTTGTGACACAAACCATTCCCTGAGGTTCGAACGAATCGGGTAGAAAGCATGAAAACATAGCGCTGAAGAGTACGACAACCAAACAATTAAATTCACTCATCCCGCTGTGGAACCATCTCCATTTTACCCATGAGTTTGTTTGCACCACACATTTGCGGTCCGTAATTTGATTCTCAAATGTTTGACAGGTTCTCACATGACAATATCGTCAAAATCTAATAACCGCGTTAGACTTAATGTAAAAATAAACATCGCTGACTCAATCCCATTTTATTTTAATTTTGAGAAAGGCCATTACTTCGTTCTTAGGGTAAAACAACACATCTTCGGCAAAGCGCAAATTTTTCAAATGAATAGAGTAAATCCTGCGATAATTACAGTAACTGAAGAGAAAAAAAAGTAGAAACTTGCGCTTGCCGTTCGACATCATTTGAAAACTTTCTTGGCAAAACAAAATACTTAAGATAACTTCTGTTCCCATAACGCCATGACTGTATTAAACTTTCAACGAAAGGACAAAAAATGATTTGAAGATTACGAACACTTTGCAAAATTATTCGAGCGGTGAAGCGGCGTAAGATTTTTTAGGCGATGAATGCCAGAGTTAATGTTTAACCGAAACGTGATCAGTTGAATTAAAACTGAAGCTAATATCAAACGACGCTTGGTAAAAAAAAAGTTTGAATTTTTTCTGGGTCTTAGCGTAAGAGAAAACCCAGATAGGACACGACTTACCTCCTCTTCTTTCGCGGATCCTTTGCAGTTCGCTTCTCTTTGTTGATGACCTCTTTTCTGTCTGTTTTCAGAAGCGACCTTGTATTTTCTTCTCGCGTTGCTCTTCGCTAGAAACTCGCCTTTTTACTTATGCCCTTTATTGTTCTCTTTCGTGTTCCTCTCGCCGTATTCTGCCTATTTTGGTGTCCTTTGTAACTTTCTTGCGCAATTTTCTGGACTCGCTTTACGCCGTTTACTTGTTGCTTTCTTTGGTTGCTCTGTCTCTTTATATCCAGCCTATTTTCAATTAAAACCCTCCCTCCACGAACTTGAATTATAACAATTTCCTCCGGTTGACAAAGCTTAAACTCTGCCGGTATTGTTATCTTACGAGTTGTTTAGAAATTGCAAAATACTGAGAATTACTGTTCAACTACATCCTGACCAGTTTGATTTCCCGCTCAAAACGCGGGTGGCAAATTTCATCTGCTAGCTCACGTGAAGCCCTCGTGCAATGCCTAACCGTGTGCCTGCAGTACGCTACACTGCAGCTCGACGTTCGAGTATGCGCACTTTATCGTCGTCTGACGGTGTCTCTTGGCGCACACTAATGTAGTATCCAAGTTACGCACGCAATCGCGCCTGCGCATTACCTTGTCCCTCGCCCTTCCATTACGCATGCTTAAAGTAGCACCTTGTACGGTCGTACGGTTGTACGGTCGTACAACCAAATTTTTTCGGCTTGATGGGTTACTACTATTTTGTACAGTTATGGGGCTACGCTCTGCGAGCTCCGCTATGACGAGATAAATCCAGTAAAACATGGATCTTCTCGGAACAAAACGAGAGAGGGAGTTAAGTTACCCTCTAATAGCCTTGAACCATGACTCCCCCAAAAATAGCCTGTTTATTTAAGCTATAAAAAATGTCTTAGGTAAATGACCCCAGAAAAACTTAATAGGATAGGGGAGAAAGGTTACGTGTACAGAAACAACGTTAAATATAGTAGCCTTTTATTTTCAATTCTGACAAGGTTTAAGTGCCATCCAACCGAGACAGTCCAGTGCTACAAGGACAGAGGGGGCAAGTTTTCTCTTCGAATGGGATTTTCATCTTCAAGATGAGGACAAAATAGAACTAACAGGGTTCATTTTTGGCCTTTGGGTGAATGGGTATACCACGCATTATCTTATGACGGTAACCAAGGAGGGAAGAGTGATTCATAACCCTCAGTTGAGCAAGAAACTTCCTAGTTACGTCGGGCGAGTCACTTGGGCAGGAAACATATCAAAGTCGTATTTGGCCTATAAGTTGGAGAATCTGACTAACTTGGATAGCAACACATACGGATGTCAAATTGACGTGGGAGGTTTCCGACGAACAATTCATTCTATGATCACTTTAAATGTCCAGGTAAGATTCTGATGTAAACCTTAACGCGCTTCTACGTGTATGTACGATTGGACCTTCCCTTTCTAAGCCTTTAAGGCGCAATCGTACATAACTACACGACCACTTACTTGCCCCAAGGAATGACCCCTCATTTTCAAGTGGAAAGCTGGGATCAAGTGAAAAAATTGTTATGGGATACCTTGTTCGTGGCAGCGGTATTCAGGGTAATTCTTATGCAATACAGGGTCAAATTTTCATTTTTTTTTCTTTGATTTTCCATGTTCGTGTTTTTAGTGGCAATTTAAAACTTGCAGCGCAAAATGTTTTTGACGAGGAGGTTTGGAAAGTGCGCTCAAAATTTAGGCACAGTCTCCCCACGGTTTTAACGCTTCTATGATCAAAAAGTTCATATGTTTTAGAAAACTGTCTATTTAAGCATCTGAAAAGTGTGTGAAAAATACCATCCCTTAAGCATTCTTTTTTCACCTGCTTTGAAACTTGTTCTTAGAGCTTACGTTGGTGTTAAACATGATATCTGTGACAGAAAACAAATGCTTGAGAAGTTAGTACCGGTTGATGTACATTATTAGTCATTTTACTCAGTTTTACTACCACCATATCTTGATAGCTGGTATATCTAACAGGTTATAGTCTTAGCAAAATATTTTATCCACTCAAAGAAGTTCGGGATATAAAATTAGCTTTACCACTCAGCTCACTTTTAATCAAAATCTGTTTGAGTGCCGTTAGGTTCAGATAACAGCTCAATCAAAGAAGGAAAGAGCTATCATACATATCACGTTCCACGAGCACGAAACTGGAAACAAAGAGAACAAAGAGAGACCGTCAAACGGTGATTCATGTCGTCTCGTCGTTCCTTCCCTGAGCCGATTTTCCGGGGAAATTATCTTAGATTTGCGCGTCATTCGATTATGTGGTAGAAGAGCTTTGTTAATATCTGTTGCTTTGTTTTTTGCCTGTTTTTTTTTCTTCTGCCGAGGCCTTGATCAGAATTTCTCATATGCTTTTTAATAAAGTTTTTTCGTTTTTCCATCTTTTTCATCTTCTTCCGTCATAATAATAGGTTTTAGTATATTAGCCCATTAAGTAATAAAAAGATGCTCCGTTTCTGGTTATTGTATTTCTTCTTGAGACACCTTTGGATGCTTGATTATCAACGCCTGGTAAAAGCACTATTGAAGTGTTGATATCAAACATGTAGCAACCTAATTGGTTGAAGTTTGCGACCGACAAATAAAACGAATATAAAACAATTGAAATACTGGACCTAGTAAGTAGCTCAGCTAATACTCACATGTAGCTGTATTGATTTAATTTTTTCCCACAGGCGATAAATACATCAAAGACACCTGAACTGAGTGTCTCTTCCATATGGGTCCATACTCCCAATGCTAAATCGAGCACATTTGTTCCATTATTAAAAGGAGGTAAGTTTCTATATTAACTGTGCGCTTCTCCGTCCTTGGGAATGATTTGGTTTTATCAATTTATAAGTTGGTAATATAACGTGGCCACCATAAAGAGTTTTAAAGCATAGAAACCCCCTTACAGCAGTCAATTTGAACGATTTTCTTGAAAGGCGAATACCTATAGTTTCCCTGCAATGACAATTAGGCTATGGTCTTCTCCCGCGAAGAAGTGTGTATTGTTTCCTGTCTTGTTTCTTTGCTACAGAAGCCTGAATTTGTTTTCGTCTACTTTCCGGGCATTCAAAACAGTGATGTCTTTCATAGCAATTCGGATCAAACTTTAACCGTAAAACTATAGAACAAAAACTTATCTTTTACATCTGCACTTTCAATCCCCACGGTATCAACGAACGCCACGAGCCCAATATGGGCTTCTCCGAACGCCTTTCATTCAACTAATTTTTCTCGTGTTTTTCATGTTACCATTTTTTCAGCAATAGCTTACCTGAAAACCAAACAAAACCCGTGATTCCTCTATTCGCTCCAATGAAAGATTTTGTCAACTCAGTTGACAAAACAAAATTTTTGTCTTGATTTGTGTCTCTTTTTTTTGCAGGACCTCCAGCTGTAGTAAGACTTCCTTTCCACGACATTGAAATCAATGACACGAGGTTTTTATGCACCTGGGAATACCCTAAAGACAATAATGGAGCCAATATAACTATGTTTACCGTGTGGTATCGCCCATTACTTCGGGAAAAATGGTCTAAAGTGAATGTTACACAAAACAGATACTCAGTTAGACTGAATTGCTGCTTGACATACGAGATTATGGTAACAGCTTGGAATAAGAAGGGTCAGAGCTCTTTTGATCCTAGAACAGCAGCAAGGGTCACAGTTCTCAAAGGTACACTCTTGACTTTTGACTATCTTTGGTTATCGAATTTAATTGTAAAACACGTTCTTATGCGCAGTTGCCAATACTTTGCGCAGAAATACTATTTCACTGGGTTTTTTTTTTTTTTTCAATTTCAGGAGCAAATGCTTCCCCTAAGAGTAAGTGCTCGATAAACTTATTTGTTGTGTTAATTTTTTTGTTCTGTAGGTTTTGTTCGTTCCTGTTTTTCCCCTACTGTTTTATGCTATACATACATGAGACAACATTAGAACCTCGCTGACTCCGGAGAAAAAAAAGTGGCTCGAATAAGCGGAGGTTTGAGCCAGCTGATAGTAAATGACTGCAAAAATGAGGTCGAGGGGAATCGCATTTTGTTCAAGTTACTGGAAATTCGAGTTAACCCCTGTTCGAGTAAGCGGGGTTGTACTGCATAAAAACAACTTATTTTTCGATGTCGTTAATTTTATTGGTTACTTCACGGTTTATTTCATCTTTGTCAATCAAAATTGCGAGCATTTAGAATTATCCTCTCTAAATCCTTTGGAAGGTATGAATACACAACAAAATATAGGTATGTTCTCGTACTTGCTAAATGATCAATTTACGGATAGGATAATGGTTAAAGTAAAAGTAGAGAACAAAAACTGTTTATATATGGGCTTGAAGTTCTCTGAACGTCACTTTGTAATCATTTTCAGTCACAAATATGACATGGTATATTGCGTCAGCTCGGAAAAATCTTGGATTAACTTGAGATAATCTGCGGTGGCCAATTTCTATTTATATCTCTATTAAATATTATTAGTATGACACCAAACTATATTGCGCTAATTGTTTGCCATGCAGGTGTCCTGGAAAATGCAACAGCGCGAAGTGTAACAACTTCGAATTCAAACATTTTGGTGTCAAATGGTATGCTTTCTTGTATTGTCTCTTAATATGTGATATTGTTAGCGTCGAAGATGTGTTCCCCCCTAAAATTCCGCAAAAGCGCAATGCAAATACCCGACAGAATAAATTTTCAGAAAATTACGCTCGGTAAACTATTCCAATATGAAGAAATATAAATACAGTATAAACATTCATTTCCACAAACTTTAAAACGTCCACTTCGCGCGGAAATTCATTTTACCCACAGTTCTCGATAAGAGTAGAGACAACGCTGCTCGCGTCAATGTGTGACGCAATGCCGACGGTGGTTTGGCGTGGCTGTGCCTCGTTGGTCCACAACATTTTGATCAGTGTGATGACCATTATCGTTGTCGATAAGGGTACAGACCACTCTAAACCACTATTGATTTGATAATTGAGGCAAGAATCACATCAAAAAAAGGCAATCTGTTCTCTCTCAACGTCTTCGCTGTGCAAAGAGCACCTTCCATTACTTTGCGGGAATTTTATCGTATTTAGAGTGAATCGGTGCCGGAACGAAGTCCTAGTTCTCACTACCTTCACCACAGAAATCTGAAGAAATCGAGTGCATTTAAAGAGTAGTGTATTAAAAAATTTTGATTATACGCTCAATTTCGTTTCCTGTTCCATGTATTTGTTTTACCTAATTTTTCTATAGGGAAAGCCGGCTCCGCGAAGTCAAAGTGGGAATTAGGGGTTGAGTACTTACCTTACCTCTCTATCCTCGCCATTCCTCCACTTCTTTGGGCTGTGACTTCCAGGCTCCGAAGGAGAACTAGAGTGAATAGTGAGTAACTTTTTCCTACGTGAGTAGTTAAGATTTTCAACTTTCCCTTTTTCGTTTCGATTTACTCCTCGTGGTTTCCATGTTGCCCAGTACATCAGGATGTTTATTACACCCATTTTGAAATCGCTGGAGATCTCTATTATCTGATTGGATCTCTACAATGCTATTTATTTAATAATTATACTTTCTCTTGCTCTTATTGAAAGAAATCTCAGCAAACGAGAATGGATCAGTACTGCAATACCAGCGGGTAGAAGCTGAAACGTAAGTGTCTAGTGGTTTCTAATCAAGTTGTGTGTAAAAGCTGATAGATCACTAAGTAACCAATGATTATATTACAACGTCAAGTTACAGTATCAACCTTAAATAGTTCCTTTTCCCTGTATGCTCCGAATTCCCGAGGGCATTCCTTCTCAGAAATCATGCCCTCTACCGTTAGTATAAGAATTACGACAAATGAATAAAGCTTTAATTCTTTCATTATCATTAAGTTATAGCCCGTTCACCCCAAAGCTTACACATGTTTTAAAGCTCCTTTGTTTAACACGGTTTAATTTTTTTTCTTCATAGAAGCTGCTTAGACAATTGTTTGTCAACTTCAAATGTAGCCTATTGGTTCTGATTTTCCTTCAGTTAAACACGGTTTAACAAAACGTGTTTTGCTGGTGTGAATGGGGTACTAGTTTCCTTTGTCATAATTTCTCTACTTTTTCCAATAGAGTGCCGATGGATCCGGTTCCGTCCTGGGAGTTTCGGAAGGAAGACTTGGCGATTGAAAGAGTAGTTGGCCACGGTGCGTTTGGAGTGGTCTCCAAAGCCTACGCTCGATATCTGCAGGGCTACTCAGAATGGACAGTTGTGGCAGTAAAAAGCTTGCAGGGTAACACTTTACGAGTAATAATGTAAATCACAAGGATCGATCAAAAAAACTGAGTTGTCTAAATTGCATAAAACAAACCATTTTGAAAAAGTTAAAGATGAGGAACTTTAAGAGGAAAAGAGATGCTTGTTCCCTGCAAATGAAACGCAATTAAAGAAATTTCAAAGATAAGCCCGAAAGAGTTCATTTTTTGACGGGATTTGAAGTCGTACTTCCAGTTAATAATTGGACCCTTATACCTAATAAGAAGCTACAAGGCTAGTAAAGGGAAGTGAACGAAAATTTAAGCAGGCTCTTCGATTCATATCTCTGGGGAAAAATGATCCAAATTATGTGAAAAAAATCACATTTGAGCCATTAATACTATTAGAATGGATAAATAATCCTTAAAACACAGAGGCCAGAAAGAAAGAAAGAATAAAAGAAAGAAAGAACAGAGGAAAGAAACGGAGTTTTACCATTATCTGCGACAAGCTAAGGCAATTCAGTACCTGGCCTGAGGCCTCCACCGCAGGGTTCAACTTCATCTCTGTCCCCTGTAATTTCCTTTAGCCAAAAAAGGGTTCCTTATTTCTTTTTACCAACAGAGGATGCGAAGGAAAGTGAAAGAGAAGATCTGTTGTCTGAATTAAACCTTCTAAAGAGGCTGAAACCTCATCCACATGTAATAAAACTTTTGGGTTGCATCACTGAAGAAAAAGGTAATTACATGTATAATTGATCACGTCAAACACTCATACAGTTTAATGTTTCCATTTTTACACAAATTTAAGGATATTTACTGATTACCCTATTGATTACTCCTTCCACTCACGTAGGCATATAAATAATGCATGAAGTATAGTAAATTTAAAAATGTTTGCCCGTAAAACAATTTTTTTTTTCAAATGTTTGTTTTGCATTGTAAATTAATCATTTTTCTATCAGCAGTGCCATTATTGTGGTAAATATTTTAGTAATTTTAGTTTTCTAAGTTATTTATGTAAATAGTGTTAGTATTAAAATTTTCGAACTGAAAAGGATAAAGATTCCCATCGGCCAATGATTTGCCATTTGCCGTGCATTGATTTTTCGTGGGTAATGATGGTTTTTAGAAAATCGCTCAGGAAAAGTGACTTTCAAACTAAAATGACCGAGTTTTGAGTATTTTTAAGAGCAAAAGGATAATGCGTCTATTTCCTAAAAATATTTTGATTTAGGAGCAAATTGTAGATGTATCTTTAATCTTCAAAAAGCCATGCGTTGATATAGAAGCAAGCCCTTAAAAATTTTGAAAAAGTGAGTTTTTCCTGATCGCCTGTTACGATCATATGATCATTTTGTAGTCAACCATGTATCTCATTTGCGCCGAACAGTTTACTCACTGTACGATTCAACCTTGAAAGATCAAACGTTGTCCAAACAAAATCTTTCTTTTCAGATAACCTTTGTCTCTGAATATGCTTTGCAAATGTATATTTTGAAAGCAGTTTCATCATTCTATAGAAACCCCGTATGTAATCATTGAGTATGTACCTTACGGAGATCTTCTCGGTTATCTTCGGAGAAGTCGAGGGTTGCACGACTGTTACTACGAATATCCCGAGATAAAACCAACGACGAACCTAACTTCAGAGCAGATCATAACGTTCGCCTGGCAGATAGCTGACGGCATGCAGTATATCTCATCTAAAAGGGTGCGTGTTTTCAATTGAGAATTATTTATGACAACATCCCCTTGTATCCTCAATTCATAATCTCTTTTGTTTGTTTAGTTTTGTTTTTGTTTTTGTTTTCTTTCAATAGATCATCCACCGAGACCTAGCAGCAAGGAATGTATTGGTTGGTGATAACCTCAGATGCAAGATTACAGATTTGGAATGGCTCGCGATGCTGATATAAAAGATATCTATTTTATACACGTAGTAATCAGGTAGCTTTCATTCTCAAGTTGTTATCCTACCCAAACTGTTTCAATAATGAAAGGAATCCATCTTGACTCATGTTTTGAATATAATGACCGTGTAAACTTAGATAAAGATGAAGTGATGAGAGATGTAAGGCCACCCCGGTCTGCAGATCATACGTTTGCCTTTCACTCTCTTCTCTATATTTATGATTTATTGAATAATTTACTTTATAACCGACGGATCGAGATGGGATGTGTGCTAGAGTTCCTTCGATGTCTTAGAAAACTAGCGCAATTTGAGATTGCGATCAATTTATGAAAAAAAAGAAATGTAAAAAAAATAAGAAGAAAGGAAAGGAAGAGAGAGAAGAAAAGTAAGAAGAAAAGAGAGAAGAAAAGAAAAGGAGAAGGAAAACATGCACAATGGCCCCAGCTATTCCAAAAGGGGATCACCGAAAATTGAACTGTATCCTCAGAAAAATGAAAAAAGCCTTCTCCTCGCAAACTTCTATCAATACAGGGCCGAATTCTGTTAAATGGACAGGCAATTTGGAAGCAATGTCTGGAAGGATGGAGAGTAACTCAACGAAAAAGTGGACCGGGTGTAAGTGAGATAAATAAAAAATGCAAACTTGAAACGCGTTAATCCTCTTTCAAAGACAAAAAAAGAAAAAAGTAAAAATCGAAAAAATCTGGACGACTCAGTTGAGCTAGAATAAGGCGAGGGGATCTTAAATCTTAAGGACAGAAAATATTAAACGTTTTTTTTTACTCTCGAATTTGTAGGTGGAGTTTTGGAATCGTTTCTATACGAGATTTGCACCATGGGTTAGGTCTTGCATGTACTGCACCCAACAAGTTGCGTTGCGACAAAGGTGTAAGAATGCATAGAATATACGAAGATACCAGCCTGATCTTCCGTGACAGGCACTGATGTGAAACTATTTAGGATAGTTGCATTTACGTTCAATATTCCAGTCGGAAGTAGAGAAAAATCGTAAGAAGTCGTAAGAAGTTAGTATGCTTAACAGACCAGGAATAAGAGATAAGTGTCTCTAAAACACAGTTGCATATATTCAATCAGCTATGGCTTGCTTTCTCCAATGATGATAGTATTTGTTGATAATGCGGTTTTCTATCAATTTGAGTGTTTCTCACCAAAACAGGGGACTCGTAATTTGTTCCTCTATCACTCGAAAGAAAGTTACTCAAGTAAAGTTAAGAGACTCTTTGGTCATCAATATTATTGTGAGTGTCATCTTAAATTCTTACAGCCAATTTAGGCGCTGAACCTGATCCAGGAATAATAAGGTCCGTATGACATTCCAAGAGTATTACAAGAGGGGTTATAGAATTCCTAAACCTGATTATTTTAAGGATGAGTTGTAAGTAATTACTAACCCTTTTACAGTTATTATCAATGTCATAGTGGTAAAAGTTCTTTCATAAGGTATTCTAAGTTCACCCCTAATGCATTGTATCGCAATCCAACTGAACTCGGAAAAAACCAGACCTGAAGCTACAACTTTCGCAACCTAAAGTTAAAGGAGAAAACTTTAAAGAAAATAAACCAAATGCGGTGCAGAAGTCGGAGTTTACCCTCGGCCTGCTCTCTAGCTGTAATGTAGTTATTGATCCATTTATGCTGCCGTGTGAAAGGGATAAGTTGCAGTCAGGGCGATGCGCGGAAAGTAAATCGACATCCTGTTGATTTTAAAAATTTATTACCGTTGGTAATGTTGTATTCTGTGAGTGCTAACCATAGAAAATACTGGAATTCTTCAGATATAATATCATGCTGAATTGTTGGGAAACAGACCCTGAAATAAGACCGTCATTTGAGTCATTGCGCTCTTCCATCAGAGGATTACTGAAGGCTAATCAGGTTTGAATTCTTGTGACAATGTATTCGTATTACAGGTCCGCTTGAGTAATTATCTTTAAATCAGAGCCCAGGATTATGATCTTGCAAGTGATCGACGAGTGGTAAAGTCATTTTTCGTGTTCAGGAATACGACTTACGGGATACTTGCATACAAAACTGCAAAATTTGGACACACCCTTTCTGGCGACAAATCAGTGTCGCAGTTTCTTGTGAAGTTAGTTGTTTCCAATTGCGGGCGTGTCCTATCAGCAGTGAAAAGGTCTTGGAAAGACGCTTTTGACGATTTTCCTTTCACTTCTGACTATAAATTTCTTCGTGCTCTCTTTTGCAGAATTATGTCAACATACAAGAATGCCTTGAAACTCACCAAAGTAAAATTAGTTTATAACAGTCAAAGTGGCTCTTAGAGTAAAGATGAGACAATTTCCGCTTTCCTATTGGGCCGCTGGTTTACATATCATAATACTGAATATTAATTCTTAGAAAGAACTGGCATAGATACCGTCGTCTTTCTGCGTCTGTGAAGGGGCATCCACGTGCCAGCTCGTATCCACTAGCGAGGCACCAATGGTACCAAAAGAACGTTCCACGCTCAGAGAAATAGCATCTTGATTATGCCACAAAAGTTCACTTTAGTCACGGGAACCATACCACATCAAATAAAAAGCACAATGACTTGAATGTCCCAAATGCTAAAAGATTTTCATTTTTTTTAACATAGTATGAGCTCTACTTTCTACGCTTCAAAATGGTCAGTTCTGTCGGCAAGATTTAAAAAAAAGCACCCAACACCATTGATAGTACTAGTGATCTCTTAATTGTGAGTGACGTAGTTTACGCAAGATATTTGGTTCTGATTTTCTTTAAAGCAAATGGCAACGGACTACCGACTTACTTGAGCCTGATTACAATTGAGGGCGGTCGTCTGAGTCCTCCCTGCGTGAGGTCTTACAGCAATTTTTAACATGTAGTTACTGCCGTTTCTAAAAATGTGAAGTCTCTTTTATTCGCTGATTTCGAGTGCAATTTAAATCAAGTAATCGTGGTTTATAGCCACCCGAAAGAAGTGAATAAAGAAAAAGGATCCGTTCTGTAAATAATAATTTATCAAGTCACGCATTTATTATGTAATACTACTAAAATAGTTCTTATGTAAGCTTTTGGAATGTTTCAGAATACTTTGCGAATATATATAAGACTTACTTATGTATCAGTAGCAGTGGTTATTGTTGTTGTTGGAGCGACGACTGTTTTGAAAGCTAGCTCAAGCGGAAGATAACTCACTTCAAGGAACGTTGGAGACAGCAGTGACATTGTGTCAGTGTGAGCTAGGATATAGACTGTAGTGGGCTAGATTAAGTTTATTAACGACAAGTATTGTACTGCTTTAAGGAGTCGATCCTTGTTAAGAACATTACTCGCTGTTTAATAAAGTAGTTTAGTTTTTGGGATTGTAGTGTTTTCTGTCGGTTAGATTTTACCGAAATGTACAATACTTAGTTATCATTGCTACCAATAATAATATAGTAGGCGATCGATAACAGATGAGTTTGTGAAGTGGATCATCAACTGAAAATAATAATTAAAATGATATGAAATTTAACTTCATCATGATTTGTATATACAATTCGATCGCCTGTGGAATAAAATTAATGAACTTTCAAAATACATTGACCACGAGTTATGATTTTTTAGAGTTTTTCTCGCTGTGGAAAAAAATATTTGGCTCATTCTCGTCCCAATCGCCATGCATACAGAAAACTGAAGAATTTAAGACCTCTCCAAAGTACTTTAGTTTCTCAGGTTATCTTCTTAGGAATTTTCACGGTGATTACTTGTGGACCAATTTCTTGGCAGTTCTTTCTCGCAAAATGTCAGCATAAAAAGCGTGGAGGAAATATTCAGCAGTAGGTTTTCAGTAACTTTTAGTGACTAACGGGCAGGGTACAGCAGGATATTTTTTGTCAAATTTGCGAAAAATGCGCCATTAGTTCGATAAATTCGGAATCACACCACTTTTTACTCCAAATCGCATCTTTTTCCAACCAATGAGAAAGTTTTACTTAAACGCATCAACCAATCAGGCTTGAAGGCTTGATTAAAGAAACCAATCAGAAAGACGACCTTGGTAACTTTTACACACCAGCTCAGTGCTGAATCAATAAAAAACCACTAAAAATCCTTTATTAGAGAGATTGGATATTGCGATTTGAAAATGGAAGAGGTAAAGTGGCTTTTTAACTTCACGTCGTGATATAGGGGTCTGAAATCATACTTGTGATTTCAAATCACACATAATTTCTGATCAGAATGCACTCCACGCAGGTCAGTCGTCATCGTGTACTCAGAGTTAAAGATCTAGGGAAGCGATAGATTATTGCTTGTTTACGATCTATAAAGTTTTATTCATAACTTGACGACCTAATGGGTATTGCATCATTTTGTAAGACTGTATGAGACTATTATTGAGTCTTAGAACTGAATTAGCTGATACTTAGTACATTTTACAAGCTTTTTGTTTAAATGCCGAATTCGTTCATCTTGAATAAAAGGTTTTTAACTCTGAAACACTAAATAAATTGGTTGCCAACGAAAAGTCTGCTGACCAACAATAACCCGACCGATATGTGACGAAAGCTTTAAAAGCTTTGTCTCTCTGATCCTCTGAGCTCAAAACAATGCAACGTCCAGTTTCATCCTTTTCGGGAAAAAACCGCGGCTCTGGTCTAAATTTTGAGCTTTTAAATATGACCTTGGTCATATAAAATTGTTAATCATCTTAAGTAGTTTCAAATTCAAGTTCCTGTATCCTGTTGGGATGTTCTGAGTGCGCGCTTTCCTCTCCTTCCTGTGCACCGTTCTTTCTGAGAGCAAATAGGATCTGGGCGTTGTTTTTGTCTTCGTTACGCTTTCTTCTTTTAAGGATCAAAATTATCATTGCAGTAGCAAGAATTACGGCTAAAGTTCCAAAAATCCAAGCCAGGGCCTTAACATAAACGAGGAGATCGTGGTGCTCTGACGCTGTTGATTTGAAAAGAAAAGGGAAGGGAATTTAATCATCGATGAAAGGCTTGAAATTGAAAGACGATGGAAGCGGTTTAGGAAAGTATTTTTTTGTCTACCGTTAAGAACCCCTCTAGGTATCACCGCCTAACACCTCAAGGCAGGCCACAGAAATCCGACAGCTTTGCAGGCTACGAGGCGGTTTGGAGTAACTAAAAAAATCAGCCTGTTTAGTCTATAACTGGCGGATGGCTATGAAAGGCTCAACAGGATCATCCAAAAAGTAAAAAAATGTTCTTGAAATGGGACACGACCATGCAAGCTACCTTATGACTCCATGGTGTCATGTAAACTACTACCCCTATACTCACCTTTGTCTTGTTCCTGACGACTAACAGGCCCCAGTGATAAAAACACCTCTTTGTCCATGATGAAAGCTCTGTTTTCTCTCCTACGTCTTCCGTTCTTTATGCATCCTCTATCACAGACCGAACCTGTGTCCGACTCTCTGCAAGTCACCACTTGACAATGCACGTAAAGTCTCTCAGAGGGGACTTCGCGGAATTGAAATGCTTTGAAGGTGAAATTTTGCATAGGAGATTTTTTGTAATCGTACTGCAATGTGGAATCACGGGAACAGCTGAAATTGAAAATAAAAGTTGACAGAATATCTAAAGTGAACTGTGTTTAGCTTATTTTTTCATAGGGTCTGTAGAGACATTACCAAACGTTCTTGCTGATTTTTTCCATCTAGTTTTTCCCATTTCTACATGCTATTTCCCTTTCGGGGATAGGACATTAGATCTTGACTTTATCCATTATAAGATTTTTACTAGCTCATTTTCCATAAAAACTACGATACAATAAAAATCCTCCGTTCTCGATTAAATTAGTTTACTCGTATTGTTTCCTTATTATTTCTCAGGTCTACAAGCAAAACACATACCCGTGTTGGATAATCGTATGCCTGGTTTTGTCACGAGGATCTGTCGATGGTGTGACCCAGCATTCTTCCAAGAAAGTTAAAAGGTTTCGATCAAGAGCTTGGACATTGACCTGCAAGTACATCGGTTGGCCAGGATACACGACCAAGGGGTACTGCTTGACCTCTATGTTGTACTTCGAATCTTCAAACATATTCATTTCAAAGGTGAAGTTACCAACACCGTCACCTATATCGGAGAAAATTGCCAATTTAATCTGGGTTTTGCGAGGCTATTCATTTCTCGCGTAGGCAAATCAAAAAAGGTGACGCGAATGGCCACCTCTTAGATCCCAATCCATCATAGCTAAAAGAGCCATAAGAGGCCAAGTATAGTAATATTATACTGATTAGTAATATATGCTAGGCGACCGGTCATTATAATACTGGGAGGATCACGTGGTTTTCAATGGGAAAGGGGGAGGGAAGGGATCAGTCATCGCTAACAGAGTATAAAGGGAGGACTGTTGAACATTTACTGCCAGTGAAGGGATCATTAGAGCACTACAGAGCCTTAGGAGGGTATTAGGTAAATTTAAAGAATCTTCTTAGCCCCTCAGGCGATAAATTATAACCAAACCCCTATGCAGTTTCTTAATTTAAACGTTTTGGGTTTAAAACAAAGTTATGGATTATTTACACTTACCATCTTTAACGTGGATGACCTTTCGACTTGTTGAGTACGAAACAATGGACAGGACTTGAAGCTTTCTAAACGAACATTGGAACTCAAATTTAACTTTTCCATCCCTTGTAATAGTAGTGTTTGTATTAGAAGACTTTTCATCTCCTGTCATAGTATTCTGATAGATTATGTAGTCTGATGATTCACTATTCTGGGTTCCACATTCTTCCAGCGGAGCATTCAATACAGCAAGTGTGTGATTAACGAAAGATACCTTGCATGAGGGATCGTCTAAATGGACCGAATTTATGTCAAGATATGGTAGCAGAATTCTTGATATGGTCACCTCCATGCCGATCTGAGAACATTTTACTGCCAAGCCTGTGCGATTAAAACGATTTTCAAAAAATTAAGAAAAGCCAGTGGTAAGATAATATCTTAAGGAGCGAGGCTCGTTGCAGGAAACGATGTAAACGATTTAGAGCTATCTTTAGAGCAAGTTAAAATCCAGGAATTTGGGCTTATAAGTTGTCTGGTTCCCAGTCATGTCAATGTTTATTTCTATGATGTAGAAAAACTTGAATTGGTTGTAATGAGCAACTTCTCCTTTGACATACTCAACTACCACTTTCCCGTTTTTCCCTCAATGTCACCGAGCCAACAAGTTTCATTCGGGAAAGAGTGTTTCTCCTATCGAGTAAGATCTTGCAGTAAGTCATCGTGGTAAATAAACTTAGATATTAGGTATAATCGTGTTTTCTAACGAAATGGTCTCTACTAATATGTATCTCGACGTTTCTATTGTAAAAAGCGAATCTTGATGAGGCTATCACTGGTACTATGCAGTCGAAACATTGTTACATAGCATACTTAGTACACAGTATCTTTCTCACGTAAGGAACGACCAGACCCCTGACAAAAGCTAATCGATCCAGATTCCATCCGTCAAGCTCGTTTGCAAGTAATGAATGGTTTGCATGGAGGTCATGTCCACTAAGGTAATACACAGAGATAGAGAATGCCACAATTATAAATACAGTTTGTATCAAATTTTCTCATAACTATAGAATTTATGGTTCCCTTACCTCTTAAAGGGTTTTCCGTTATTGTAATGGGTGGGTCTCGGGTACTTGGCTGTTTTAGAGTGGTTTCTGATGAGCGAAATGCTGCCGAGTCACTTGTTTTACTCGGTGTGATATGGTCACTCTGGGTCTCACGCGTTTTAGATTTGCTCTGATATAAGCCTGACGATGCAACAACCTCTGTTCCACGGGATGACGTTATAAAAGGACTTGTCTCAACGTCCCTGAGAGACAACGAAAAATGCCTTGAATTTTTTAATTGGCCAATGGGACGTATATCATCACCATCAACTGTCTTTTCAAACGCGGTTTCTGACCTATTGGGAGACACGGCAGCTTGAATGGAAGTATGCATCGTATAACTTGAAAGGCTGTCAGAAACGGTGATGTGTTCGCTGTTCATTGATCTCAGCAAAGAGGGGGATGTTACCAGTATATGCACAGTCGGCTGACTTGTCGATAAAGTAAAGCTGGGCGAAAGAGGGGACGGGTAGATATTCTCCTGTGTTTTTTTGGAAGAAGTTCCATATTTCGAAGTTGCTCTGGATGAAGGCAGCCCAGATGACCTTGATGAATAACTCGCTATGGCTGATGATGGCCTTTTTACATCCACTTGAGAGCTCTTGTTTTCTTGGGAGAGGTTGATTCGAGAGAAGAGGAAACGAGAGATAAAGAAATTGTATATGCATTTGTTGATTGCACCATTTTAAACTACATAAATAGTCACATGTAAAAACAGTTAAAATAATCAAGAGGCCAGTGACCGAAAAAAGAAAAATTAGTTGGTAAAGAAACGATATTGATTTCTGACCCAAATTATTAGGCTTAACGTTGCGAAAAATTTCCGGATGGTTTGAATGACTAGTAGTAAAGGTTTTCCGGGGAACTGGCTTTGTATCTCATTCGCTTTTTTCCTCAAGGTACATGAAATTATAATGGAAAGAAAAGTCATATTTGAAATGGTAGAACGGTCCAGATTGCTTCGTGAATGTTCACCGAGAGAACGAATTCGAAATGTAACGAGAATATCAAATGTTAGCAGGAAGACACTCACTTGGTATTATTGTGCACACCTGACCTTGAGCATTGAAAGCAATCTGCTCAACGTCCTTTCGGGGGCAGTCCAGTTCACCTGGAGGACAGTCATCAGGAGCTGGAGGGAATTTAAAAAATATATTCAAATGATTGACCGAGATAAATTGTGGTCGTTTAGCTAACAACCAGTTCGCTAACGTTTTAGGTCTCTTCCCCAAAGAAAGAGAAGCAAAACTATTCGTTGGCGAAATGACTGCAGTTCATTGAGAGTTATTCGTTATCATGAGCAATGTCCTTGCGTGAGGAACGAAAGGAGGCTTTGAAATACCTTTTCCAAATGGAATAAAGAGTACCAGGTAATTATAAAAACAATACCTGACAAGGAGAGAAAAAATGAGTCTCCTTTGCGAAAATGGAGAATATTGTACCTTATGTGAAGGCGTTAGAACAAAGAAAAGAGTCAATTTGATTTTTTAAAGAGTTAAAATACCAAATAGCAGACAGCGTATTTCATCCGTGGTTGCCTACTGGTGCTTTTGTGCTCTTGAGTAGGAGATACAGTAATTTTCCCGTGGAATGATAAAGCAGCCAATCCGATTACAGGAGAACCGTCGAATAGCCAAAAGTATCACTTATAGCCTTCCTACCCTGTAGGACAACCCTTTTCCCGCCAAAATGGAGTGAGCAGCGCCATTGAAGGTTTCTTTTCTTTTTTTAAGCCTTCCACCACAACAATTTGTTTGACATGCATTTTTTTTCCGCATTCTGTGTCATGAATTGCAATTTATGGAACTTTACAAGAGTTTCAAACACGCTGTCAAAATTGTGGATAAAAAGGAGCTAGTTCAGGTACATCTCTCTGTAAACTACATACCTAAAGCTTTGTAGCTGGCATAAAAACCCGGCCAGTTGTTCCTCTTATAACTCCTGAATGTCAAAAACATTTTCTCCTCTTGGGAAACAAATGAAAATAAGCTCTTACAGCCACAGAATGTGCTGATGTCTTTGGTGGAGTTCCCACGATACTCGCTGACAGAAATGCTGTCATCGCCACAACTTCCTGGGCGAGAATATCGGTGATCTTCAATGCCAAGAAAATGAATAGAAAAATGCACTCGGTACCCAGGAGGAGCAACAATTGTCCATAAGCATACTTCATTAGCGTCATAATTGCTGGGAAAGTTAGGACTCGTTATAAAACCCGAGAGCCCTCTTAGCTCAGTGTTTATGCCACATATGTCTGAAAGTCAACAGAGACGACATGAATTGTTACAGACCCTGACACAACAAAATTAAGGTAGTTTAGCATGCGAATCACCAATTGCACTCGCTCGTTCGACCATCCCTTAGCCGAGCACTTCTGGTCAGTAAGAGCCCATTTTTTGATCCCTTTCTGGACCATCACATACAGTTCCTTACAACTCTCTGGTATTACAAACAAGGAACGGACCCCTAAGGGAGTTGGCAATTACTTGAAAAGAGTTTTAGATGGCCCATAACTTTCTGCACCGAACCAGGAAGATAAGATATCTGTTATCTATCTTCTGCGTGTTTGACGACTCCGGAAAACGATTCTCGGTCACGCGGAAAGGCTTTTGGTCAATAATTCTTTTCGAAATCGTTGTTCATTCGTTAACATCTCACGTGACAACAAATGATTTGAAAGGTCTGGAATTTAACTTATCCACTGAATTAAGCAGATTGGCCGTGAAAACGGTGAAACAAAGTTGATAAATGAAAAGAGTAAGTTTTTGCAAGAAAAACAGCAATTTCCAGGCCGTTTAGTAAGTAAGGCCCGTTAGATGACGAATCTAAGTACACATGGAAATCGAGAGATAAAGATTTGAAAAAGGATATGACCTACCTGGTGGATCTTTACCATTTTCGCAGTTGACGTCGTCTGTAATTAAGGAACAATTAAATATAGTGATGAATAGGTTGAATCTGCTTTCCCTGATTCAGGATAGCTTTTAATCCAATCATGTAAGCTAATTAAGGTCAAAACCAGTTTTCCCTCAACAGCCAATCAAAAGAGTTTTAAAATAAAGTAACATATTAGGGTAAGACAGAACGAAAAGTTCTAAACATCCAACTTAAGCTGTTGGCGTTTGTCAGTCGGTTTCATTTGGTGAGTAAATGGCAGTAACGATCAAATAAAGAACCAGTCATGACTTCTCTCTTGAGGGGAGGGGTGGGTAAATGTGGAGAGGTGGAAGGGGGGGACGGTTAGAGGATTTTTTGGGGGAAATTCATGGTTTTCAGGGGGGACGGAGAAAAGATCAGTCGTCGCAAACAGAGTGTAAAGGGGGACTGTAGAAAATTGACTGTCATTCAAATGCCAATAATGAAGGATAAGAATATAACATGACCTTATGAAGGGGAGATGAAAAAAATTTTATCCAGACAAAACCAAAACCTTCGATTCCACTAAGGCGACATATCATAACAAGTTCCTCATTTCAATTCGTCTAGGCGTTAATTCAAGAAAAATAACAAAACAATCAAACAAAAAACGTTCCAAGGAAAGATAAATATAATTTTTCACATAAACATCTTTGGAGGATTGAAGCTAAAGTCGTGTCTCATCAATAAGTCGTGGAAAATAGTTTCGACAGAGCAAGTGATAAAAGCATAAAAGCTATGCTTGGGAGTCTATCTGTTATTATTATTATTATTATTATTATTATTATTATTATTATTATTATTACTATTACCAGTGTTTTAATGATATATAAGAATATGAAAAAATGGGTAACAAAACTGATTATAAATAAAGAACCGGTTGTCACAAACCATTTCGCATGTAAGCATAGGTGAGTTTTCTTACCAGGATCAGTTGGACTGTATGAGATTTTTATTTCGTCGGTATTCTTGTACACAGCTGACTCTAATTGAAGAAAAGCTGATCTCCCACTGGACACAAGCGTAAGAGAACCTTTTGCACATGGTCCGTATTTGCCAATAAGAGGGCTGAATCTACTCGCACCATCACGAATGGCCAAATAATCGTCAGCACCGTTCAGATTCAGGGCTTCAATCGTGATTGCCAGTCGGAAGTTCTCCGGAGCTTGGATTTGCCAGATGCAGGAAGTTCTGCCAGAGCCATCTGGGAATGTAGGTTTTGATATCGTGGCTGGTGACTCAGCATCAATTGCGATGCTGGTGTTGGATGGAGAACAAACTGCAAAATGAGCACGTTCATGTCAAATATATAAAAGTTATTTTATGATACATTGGAGGTACTCCATGGAAATGCCAAGGGAACCAAAACACAGTACACTGGTTTGAGAAAAGGGAAGGGAAGTTAGCTGATGATGATTTTTTTTGCTTCATAAGGGAAATGGATTTAAGTTCAAGAAAACGAGACATCCTTAAGGAGCAGTGATTATCTATTGCCTGACGGGGGCTGGAGGTTGGTGGGGGGGGGGATGAGGGAGGTGGTCACAAGGATTTCAGAAGGAATGGAAGGAGATCAGTCGTCGCCAACTAAGTATGCAGGGAGAATGTAGAAAATAGATAGCCAATTTATCGCCGATTGAGAGGGAAATCATGATAATATTAGACAGAATAATGAGAGAATTGACTAAATTTAACCGTGACGTGAGCAAAACCCCTCGACAATCCCTTACCCACCCCCCACCCCCCTTCCTCGGCGTTTCCTTAATGAGGTTCTATTATATTTGCTTTTGTTCATTTTCCGAGAAACAGTTCATTTCTATAGCGTTGTCAAATAAAAAGGCGAAACAAACAGAGACTGTGGGCGAAAACTTACACATAGGGAAATGATAGGCAAAGTTTTAATTTAATACCATCATTCGTCTCAGATTCTGAGAAGGAAACTCGTATGCTAATTAACTTGCACTTGGCTTTTTCTCTGGATAATCTGAGACAAAATTTTGACAAATAGTGCATTTCCCGAAAATTTTAAGCAATGACTTCGTTATTTGTGATCCAACCGAGCAAATTGAAACTGAAAACTCGCCAAATATCAAATTCGCTGCTCAGGGCTTGTTTTTTCTTTTATGCCTCAGGAGAAATTCTAATGCGTTGTTATTGTGTAGCAGCTGTTTAGATGTAAAATTACTGAAGGATGAAAATCCTATCTGATATTGAGAATAAATAATAAACCGCTGATTGGCGTGTGGCTAAACTTTGACTAAACAATACAAAAATAGATAAAGTGCTCGCCGTTAAGAACTGCTAAACAAGGGTGTAAATGCACAATACAATTGTATATGTAATGCAAATTACTTCACAAAAAGAATGTTTGCCATCGGGGCATAGCATTAACAACCTTTTGAAAGCCGAAATCTGTTTTGTCGGATTTTAAGTCCAAAGTCACCTATTTCAAATCAAAAGAGGTTTTCAGAATCTTAAAGGCCGCATGGTAACTCCGATGGTCTTGGCCTTCTCGATTTTGAGATTTATCGGCCTAAAATAACGACGGTACTCAAGATTCCGCTTTTCCTAATTTTTTCCATATTTTTTTTAGAGTTAGTACTAGCATAAGCTTTTGTAAAAAAGACAGCATTAATAGAACACTTTTGTAAAATTCTCCGATTGGCATTAAATAATTGTTGTGAGTCCCCAAAGGCCATTAAAATGTGATTCAAAGCCGGTAAGTTTCAATGGCGCTAAACTAATTTCTCAAACTCCACACATACCTGCAATATTTGCTTCTGTCTTAAAAGAAAATGCTGAGCAGATTGTACACCAGAATAGAAACTTTGTGTTCACCAACAACTTCACTTTTCCCATGGCTGATCATAGACGCGATGTCGCAGCTTCATCGCACCTTCTAATGGAAATGCATTCCTCAGCTGATAATGGGATCCGCAGACAACCCAGTAAGCCCTCGATCACAAAATAATAGTCCCGCGGTCCCTTTTCATCGAAGCACAACAGTAGAATATTCTAGATTTGATACGCACACGCTAAGTTCAATCGTCCTTCCACGCTGAATCCCATCAACTCAGAAGGCCTCCACCCAAACAGTGATTTGAATAAAAGGAACTGTAAATGTCAGTAACACATTGAGAGGTTATCTAGCGTGAAGGAATAACAATGAATTTTAATGCTGTACGTGCATGTTGTGTGCCTGAAATGTCTGGCTCAAATTGCCCCCAACAAATTGAAAAGAAAGACAAACAAAACACCTCCTTCGGTGGTAATTATTTGCTTTTCTGTGAGGTAGAAGATCTTTGATATTGACACTTGCGGCTTTAACCATGTGTTTTTCACAGAGTGGGTACTCTGGAAAACAAAGTTAAATATGCTAATTATAATTAAATTGCTGCTTCTATTTGGTTATTCGAGAAATTACAGATCCCAAGGTTGGATCAAATTTAGATTTTCTTACCGCTCTGACAAACAGCCACCGAGAATTTCTAGTTCGTTCCGCAATATGTTGTGTTAATTGCTGCATACATATCTACAGTTTGCAAACCGTCTCTTTGTTTCTTTTGCCGCACAAACCGTATGATAAATAAATCCAAATAAAGACAGAAGCCATTTAGTTTTCTTAATTAGTTGAAAATTGCACGCGCTCTCAAACGTGTTTGGCCAAGCATGAAACTAAAGCCCGAAATTCAAACATGCGCCAATTAACTTCTACTGATCCATTTGCAGCGTCAATGGTGTTGACACTGGGGCCAGAATGGCTGTGACATAGATGCGATCATTCAGATATTGTAACCGCAAATCTTAAATTAAAGGTGCTATCCGCCTCTTGCTAAGGCGACCATTTGTACTTGGATATATGCCTCTGAAGCAGCTGAAATCTGCAAACAGCTTAATAGAACACGTGGTCGGATTATTTAGATAGTTTCATCACCTTTTCTTAGAGTATCAGGGATAAATCTGTTGTTCTTTGTAGAAAAGCTTTATCTCTTAAATTCAACCCCTTAGCCAACGTCACGACAGTCTCGCCAGGAAATTAGCTGAAAGACTGTAGTTATACTTTCTAGTATATCCCACATAATAAATTTTTACCAGATGGTTTGGATTTTTTATCCAGCGCTAAAATGCTAACTTCTTCCTCGATGATCCTGTTTCCATTCATGTACCGCTTGACTGAACTCAACCTTAACATTGATTTCTTTGACTCAGCGGGTTTGCTTTAATTTAAACTTTTTTCAGACAATAAAAGTGTCATAAACTTAGCTGACACAATGAATGGTATAAATTTTTGTCTTTAACAAAACACAGCGAGATCCAAGATACAAGGAGGGCTAAAAAACCTGCAAACAGTCAGCTAAGTACATGGCTATGCCACGTAGCCCTTCCATGCCTTGTTAACCACTCCTGAATTTCTGACCGAGTAAACTAAGGAACCGTTGGGCCCATGAAATAATCACTGATTGGCAAGTTATTCACAGCAGAGTTTGTTGTATCATACATTCGCCACAAAGTGAAGACATGAAACTTTTGCATAAAAAAGTTTATTATTGAGCTTCGAAAAAAATGCATTCGAACGTGATTTGATACAGACTTTGAAACAGGGCTGGTTGCTAGAGTCTTAGTGGCACTAAAGATATCTGGTGGAGTACGAACGATCAAAAATGATATTCTAAAGAGAGTTTCAGTACAGGCTTTGAAGCAGAGGACGTCTGGAAAGATAGTGAAATTTTCTATTTACAGGGTGTTGGATAGACAAACGAAGCGATGATAAGGGGGGAGGGGTGGGTGGGAAAGGAAAATACTCGTTGCCTATCAACCTCATCCACCAGCCACTCAGGAGAAGTAAGGGTTTAAATTTTCAAAGAGGAACATTTGGTAGGCAGCAATTCAAATTACCGTTTTGCATTGGAAATAAGCTATAACTTTTTTTTCTCAGAGGCACTTTGACGAGATGGGGGAAGGTAGAACTGTACCATGTTTTAAAGGACTTTAATATCACTCGATATCAAGCATGAAAAAGAAATTCTCGAAAATAACTTGACTCTTCTGATTCACTAGGGCTAGAAAATGTGCCGTTCATAGCGCAGGTAAACGTGGTCATTGAAACCATCGCCGAGGTAGTATTAACGTTGTCACAATGAAACTCCTGCCTATAGATAACATAACGAAAACTCCTTGAGTAAGAAAAAGCAAAAAAATCAAATGCCTAATTAAAATACATTTATAATGAGCCATAAGACCTCATGGTATCCTAAACGCAACTTTTAAGTTTAAGTGTTCCGGCCAACCCTTTCTTGAAGTGATCATTTCTGCACTGCAGCCTGTTGCGGACCAGTCTACGTTTCTTCACTAACAACGAGAAACAATCCATTGCCCGAGGATTTTCGACGTCGGCTAATGACAATCACAGCGACAGTGAGCCCAATGGCGAGCGTTCCTAGCACTCCGACTAAAATTCCCACAATAGGAATCGTGCTATCAATGGAATCTGACTGATCGTCGCTGTTCTTTTTAACTGTGCAGAGGAGGAAGGACAAAGTTTATTGACTAATGAGTACAGGAGAGCTTAAACAAAACCTTTTTAATCGTTGCTTTCAAGCCATCAGATTCTGAACGGTGAAAATAAAGTGTTGTTGGTTTAAAATTTAAACTGGTCTTAGCATCAAGACTGAACTTACTCCAAACTATTCTGAAATTTACTTAGGACTGAGAAGTAGAAAAAAACCGTTAGAGCTCATGCGAATTGCTGATTGAGCAGTAGCGATAAATTTATAGAGGAAAAGTTTCCATGAAGCATTTAATAAATTTGAATAAGTGAAGGATGTTTTGGTTGCAGTACTGAACATGGCTGCCGTTCTAGAGCTCTGGTACCAATATGACTGCTGTGGATACTTCTGTGAGAAGTAAATGTAGGCGATAGATAGAGGTAGCAGGCGACTAACTTTTCTCTCGAAGCATCTGTGAAATAAGCTTAAATAGATCATTTGGACGTATCCACGTGAACACTTTTTTATTACTCACCAGCGTCATTCTCGACGACTTTTGGTTTCAATGGTCCAATGTAGAGACTGGCACCAAAGTCCTCTTCCGCTGATCTCTTTCTTCTCTTTGTAGGCTGACAACCTTTGGCGCACCTAGATTCGTCGTCATCTTTTCGACAAATCGTTAGCTTACAGTGGACATAGATATCACTAAAGCTTTCTGTGAAGCGGAAGGCATCAAGATTGAAGAAGTGTTCTGATCTTTGGCCATACTGGTATTGTAAAGTATTGTCTTTTGAGCAGCTGAAAAAAGAAAAAAATTATCCATCCTTTGCCAAATTATGATGTCTCCGTCAAACGTTTCACAAATCATTTTTGGAAAAGATGTCAATATTTGTGATGAGTGTTGGACAACGGAAATATTCTTCAGCTCTCACTCAAGATCTGAGCCCTAGAGCTTCCGACTTCACTGTCATATGCAGGGAGAATTGGGCTAAGGGTTTTCAAAGTGCATAAAGCCCATTTTTAAATCATCGTTAAGCCTTTGATATTTTTTTCATTATTATTTCTTCATGTCAGAGTATTTTTTTTCAGGAAAAACGTCTTTCCATGGCCTAATTCTTAAAGCAAGGGTTCGTGGAAATCATTGTTGTCTTATCAAATTTCAGTTTCGGTATCTTACTTACGCCTTGTCGATGATGACGTGGTCGGGAGTTGAGTTGAACCTAGGCGATGCTGTGGCTTTGCAAACATCCGGGAACACAACCAAACCAGTGTCTCCAGACTCCACTCGAAAGCCATAATACATCTTTTGACCCAAACCAACTTCTTTTGGGAATTCTGTGACCGTTGCGTTGTTGCTTTCGTCCTCATACATGTCCATATAGTACGTGAAGTTGCCAATGCCCTCTGGAAAAGCAGCACAAATAATGAAGAAGTTTTCTATCTGCGTATGGTTCTCTATGGTTTGGACTAGTTAACGCTAACTGCAGCTTACTTTGGTTACTCCTATTACTTTATTCAATTCAAAGTTCCCCTCTTATCAACAACAGTTTGATATTAAGATTGTAAGGCTATTAAAATTGATTTACAATTGATGAGGTATCGGCATTGTCCAGGAGCTCACAGTGATCTCATCAAGAGAGGCGTCTCACCTTGGTGTAAAGAGGCACTCGATCGAGCAGAAAGCGGAGTGTTAGTGCTGCAACGATTCTCGAGGCTAAGGGTTCAAGTGAACCCTCTTAGCCGACCATTTGGTGAGTGAGAGCCAGTTACAGGGTTAGGGTTAGGGTTAGCAGCGAATACGGTATGTAGACCTTACCCGAATAGTCCCTTGGGATAGGAAGAGGGAGTATGTAAAGTCGCTGCGGAAGCCCTATGTTCCAGGCGGAGAGCAAAGGAAAAAGGCCAGTTAAGTCAATAATCTAAGTTTGAAACGAGATTTTGAAGTTTTAGTCATGCTGTGGTCAGTTTCAGCAGGCAAAAATAAACTTTGTTCCCAAACCTCAAACACAACTGGCACCTTACCATGTACCTAATACTTTCAGAGATTGCAGACACAACAGTCTGGTGACAAAGAGCTTATTGAGAGAATGTTCTTTATTATAAATGGAACCCAAGCAAGTACTTTACCTGTATCTGTTATGATTTGCACAACGCGTGGGTTGTATGAAACTTTGGAGAGGATGGCCTTCTTGTTATATCCACAGTGAAAAGGAATAATCTCCGTGTGTTCGCGAGTTATCGCCTCGTCTTCGGCCGCCTCACCGGCCTTGAGGTAGACCTTGTTCGTGTAGTATATCTTTTCCCCATCGTTCTTGTGTTTAGTGCTGCAATCCTCAAGTCCAAACTTAAACGTCACCTTCGTGTTATCTTTGTAACCAGGAACGCAGTTTCTGTCCTCAAGATGAAGAGAAGAGTCGTTGAGAACGATTCCAGGGAAATCTGAAATCTTTAGAGAGACCTCGATGAAGTCAGGTTTGCAGACCACGTCTATTTCTGAAATCAAAACGTAAAAGGAAAATCCAAATGAACAACCCAATTTATCTGAATGTCTTCTAAAAATTACCTGTATCACGTTCTAAGTCTCTATAGGCAATATTTACATTTATTTTCCCACTATTGGTTTTGACGAGACGAATATTTGTTAAACCTACTCAGGAAGTACGTTACAGTAACAATCATTGTATCCCGATGATTTTTTAGGACTGCATATCGGTTTTTTGGCTTGTTTCCAACAGCAACCTTTATCCATACCTCCCTCTTTTTATTCAATCCTGATGTAGGCGCATCTTCCTGGTATGTGTGTCAACTGACCATTTATTGATTAACGACAATTCACTTCGGAACGTGCTCAATATCCACAATTAACCACCTACACCGAGGTGAATACTTGTTTAAGTATGTACTAAAAACTTGGCGATGATATAGAAAAAAAAGAGATTTTTGAACGATTGAAATATCTTCCGGTGCAAGTCCCCAGCGAGTTCTTTGATGGTGAATAGCGCTGGGTAATCGGACACTGAGTAGCCAATCAGTACTCGAAGCGCGCCTTTCACGTTACTCGCTGTTTAGGTGTGTACTAAACCCCAACATAAAGTTAGTAACCTTTGGCTATATATAAAGATAGAACTTTGCAGTTGAAATGAAAGCTGAACCACTCACTAGCTTCGGTATCCAAAGTTATGTTACCGGTATCAGTAGGCCGTGAATCGACTATAGCTAGAAAAAACACAACGCAATAGATAAGCATGTATGTACCTACATGGGTGTTAAAATACTCTTCAGCTGTTCTTTTTTTAGAAAGGCACAGCACTTTAGCTGACCTTAATGTAGCAAAAACATGAAAATACGTTTGGCCCTGTTATTTCCCCGTTTGGTGTTGGATACTTCAAGAATAAAAGTTTCTGTAACAAAATTGTTTGATCAGCAGTGTTCTGGGAATTTGAGGGTTACAGTTCCTGAGGGAAAAGAAAACAGCATCTTTGAACCTTTAGCCAAGATTGCAATTGTGGCCAAAGTAAATTTATCGATTTTACACTTCATTCCAGTTAAATTCCTTTCATTGCAAAGGCGACTTCTTCTTATTCTTCTACTTCCCACGTTTCTTATCTTTTAACATTTATTTATTTACGTTTTGACTAGCTCACCTGGATAAAGCTCTCTCGTTTGATATATTGCACACTCGATATAATGAAGTATAATATATATGAAACAGTCTCGATAGGGTGACGGCTTCTACGGCGAACGGTTAGAATTTGGGCCATTTTACGGCTACGGTTAACCCAGAATGATACATTGTAGAAACGAAACTTGTTTACGGTTTACTTTTGTAACGACTAAAGGTTAAAATTTGTCAATTTTTATGCTCAACGACAAAATCTTTGTGGCCGTTTTACTGCATCTTACTGTTAACTCCTATAAGACCCTCAGATATATCGACTGGGTGATTTCAGCCGGTCGGTTTTCTCTCCGTCGGTCCGTGAGTTAGTCTATAGCGCATAAATCAACATATATCAGGGGTAGCCCGTTTTCACAATACTTTCTAAACGCGCATTTCTACCTTGAGAGTAGTTCAAACGAAACTGCTTACCCGACGACTTGCACACCTCTCCTTGAGCATTGAAGCCAATTGGATGTGAATCTTTTAAAAGGCAATTGGTATTTCCTGGGGGACATTCTTGAGGAGCTGAAGAAAATATTGAAAAAATTAAGTTTGCAAGAGAATATGATCCCTTGTCATATGTCATTTATGAATGGGTTGAAACTACAAACAAGGCGAAATTGAGTCAGCAGAATTTAACGTTGTCTATTTTGAAAGGGGTGGGAGTGAGATGAATGAATTTTTAACTCTATTTGTCTAAATAAAAATTTAAAAAATGTCCAGAAAGGCGCAACTGATTTATGGCAAAACATGCGGCAAATAATGGAAATGGGGAGAATGAGTCGAGGGAAAACCAATTTTCTCGCCAAAATCGTAGTCCAGGTAATCAAAGCATTTCAGACGACAGCAGTCAGACTTGGATATCGTCGATATGCATGAAAATAACTACTTTGTCTGTTCACCGTGAAAAAAGACTCTACAATACTTGGAAATAACAATCTAACCTGCATGGGACGACTTGAAGTGGGCTAACACACATATCAATGTATTCAGGAAACTAAACACCCTTTGGAAGACTCTAAACGTAGTTAATTGTGAGCAGAGTCTTGGATATGAAGCAATAGAATTATTTTCGAACGGAAAATTAATATACTCTTCAATATGCCCCGGGGATCGTTCCAAGATCTTGCTCAGGACGCGATAAAATAAATTTATAACTATAAAGAAGGCCGATATAAACTTACACAATGCTTGGTAGGTGGCATAAAATCCAGGCCAGTTATTCTCCTTGTAAGATCTAAAAGTCACGAACATCGTCTCCTCCGAGGTAACGAATGAAAAAAGTGGCTGACATCCGCAGAGCGTTTTGATATCCCGGGTTTTGTTTTCACGCGACTCGCTTATGCTGATGCTGTCATCACCGCAGGTCCCTGGACGCGAATATCGGTGGTCTTCAATACCGAGGAAACGAATTGCAAATTGCATACGGTAGCCTGGAGGGGCAGCAATATTCCACGTACAATATTCATTGGCTTCATAGTTCTTAGGGAAGTTAGGACTGCTTATAACACCCGAGAGTCCTTTCAAATGGGTGTCATCACCACAGAAATCTACGATGAAGGAAAAAAAGTTATTGTCATTGAAATATCGCGCATAAAATATAGAAGAAAATTCAATTTTACCAAATATCTTCACTTTACAATGTAATATTATAGAAATTATCAGCACAATTATAAACAAATATTTAAAAGTATACAAAAATAAAATTTCAACCTTAGTCTTGTGGTATATGATCAGTTAAACCTCATTGAATTTCAAATGGTTTGTGATTTACGTATACCAATCTTCAAAGTTTCTAATGACGAATACATGCAGACCAGGTTGCAGGCGAACGCAAACGAGAGTTTAAATGTTCGATAAGTCACTAAATAACTAAATATCAAACAAACTTTAGCTCAATTTATAACAAATTGCGATTTTCGCGTGCATTTGGCGTATACAGTGTCTAATAACGAGACAAAAAAAGAAAATATTCTAGAGCCCGCTTGGAAAATAAATCAGGACAAAATAGTGAAACTCTGTCCTACAGCCAAAGAAAACCGCTCAAATGCAAAAGTATACTAATCCTGAACTTACTTGGCCGATTTCCGCCCGGGCTCGAGCAGGTGACGGTCTCTGTTGAGTTAATGCAAAATTACCTTGTCTTGAGCGAAACAAAGATCAAGTAATGTGAGTGATAAGGATGAACCCCTTCAGATGGGGAAGAGAACGACTCTCCATTTGACTGTTCACCACAATGATGAAAAATTATTACTTAGTCACTAAGCATTGATCCAGCTAAACAGCTACTAATGAAAAAAATATGTATATGCTCATATATGTACCACCAGCGGCAATTTTACCACGCCTTAAAGGAAGGTGATCGGGAAACCGTAGGTTAAGGAAGTAATGGACAGGATTCATGAAAGAAACGTGCCAAGTAGGGGAAAAAGTCATGAGCAAAATATTTTTATCTGATAGGGTCTCTTTGCTCGTGCGTTTCTTCCAATTGATAACGTCTAGGACGCAGTAATTCAAAGAGTGAATAACGCCATCCGACGGATAAATCACTATCCAGCGGATACCTGTTAAGGAAACATACTGCGCTATCCCCCGATAGCGTTTTTCCAGTGGATAGTATTATCCACCCTTTGAACAATCGGAACCAGTTGTGAGTGTCTGGCTTCTTACATCTCTTTATTTTACAATATCATGCATCCTTTAATCAAACGTTCAAGTCGCTAGAATAGAGAAAATGATTACCAAATTAAGACGCTCCTGACTTTCAAATAAATTCTCCTTGTCGGTACCATAGGAATTGTAAAGAAAACAGTACAAGTAATAAGAATACAAATGTAAGGGTGGAAAGAATTTATCTGTAGTACATTAACTTACCAGATTCAATTGCTCTATATGCGATCCTAAGCTCATTGCTCGTTCTAAAAGTGGTGGACACCGTCTGCAAAAAAATTGAATTCCCGCTTGAGAACAGGGTGAGAGAGCCAGTGATGCAAGTACCATATCTTCCCATCAGGGGACTTCGGTCATCAGCACCATCATGAATGACTAAATGGTCATCTGGACCTGCAAACTTCAGAGCCTCGAGTGTTATCGCTAGTCGGAAATTCTCAGGAGCCTGGATCTTCCAGGTGCAGGAACTGCCGGCAGAGCCATCTGTGAATTCAGGTGTGGATATGACACCAGGGACCTTAGCGTCAATGTCAATGTCGGTGTTGGAAGGAGAACAAACTAAAAAGTCAAAATATATTCGTGACAGAATGAACACACTACATTTCAAAGAAAGATTGGGTTAAGTTAAGGGTACCCACTATTTCCTCTTAATGTCGTAAACATTGTCGTGATCATGACCAGCTGTTCCAGACTAATTAAAAGACAAAAAGCAACAAAATGAACTCTCATCCAATACAGGCTGGAGTAATAAAAAGTCTAATTTAAACAACAAAGTGCATAAATCAAAAACCTCTTTAGCACAATTTGGAAGATACCTGCTGGTTACTAATAAATCATTTTTCCTATGAACCAACATAATGATAAGGTCTCAGTTGCCTTGCTTGCTCAGTTGGTAGAGCATTACACCGGTCATGGGTTCAAATCCCGTACCGACCTTAATTTCAGGCCTTCTTTTCACTACTGCTTCAGTAGTTTTTATTATTGCGAAGATTATTTTATTACTGCTTCAGTAGTTTTTATTATTGCGAAGATTATTTTATATTCAATTCTTAATCTGCAGGTCACTTACACTGCTATCTGCTGCAGCCGTCATACAATATATGGAAAATAATTAAGCTCCTTGACCTACGAGTAAAACTCTTTTCTTTTCGGTAGTCTTTGAAACTTCATTTGCTCATACTAATTCCAAATTGCCTGAGTCGTCACTTTCTTGTGAAGACAATACTAGCTCTCTCGGGTGTTCTTTGTGTGTCGAGCTCATTGTCTACTTCGAAGTGAAGCTATGTGGTCGCATAACAATTGTTGTATTCACGGGCGTAAGTAACTATTCGTTTTGAATTTTAAATAGTTGAGCTCTTGAATTTTAAATAGTTGAACTTCGCGGAGGTAGAAAACGAGTGTCGCTATATTTAAGATCTTTACTAACCTTTTACTTTTTGCTGTTGACATTCAGAAGTAGTGATTATGTCATTTGTTTTAGAAGTTGATTCCAAAGCAGGCAAGAAAAGTTTACTCTTTTAGTTCTTTCTCTACGCAAAAATGATTCAAGGCCAACAGTGACTTTAATTGGCCGCACTTGTCAAATTAGAGGCAGCCAGGCAGAAGTTTCCTCTATGCAATTAAAAGGCAAATTCAAGTCAAGTTTATTCGCACGTAATAAATTTCAAACTTTGCATACATAACAGAGCGGGTGTCAACCCGAATCACTTAGTAATCTAACTAAAATTGAATATCAAAGCATTCAAACAAACTATAAAATCTTGACTACAGTTTAACCTATTACGCCGCAGGCAATCAGTTTAATGGCTCAATTACTTAGCACAGTCTAGGAACTTAACTCGAAGTTTAAAAAAATAATTGAGAATAGCTCTTATCATTCCACAAACCATAAAATGTCATTGTAAATTGAGACTAAATGACACCTCGTGGGAAAAGAAAAGCTGTCAAAGCGAAAAATAAATCTGAACTCTTGGAGCAAACAATCCATGTCTTTAGGCCAGTAATGACTAATTTTCGTGGGAAAAGAATTCCGTCCCATGTGTCGATTAATGATATGAAAGCAGCAATCCGTTTGAATACCTTAATTTTTCAGTGTGCATTGCAATAAAAGCCTGCCCTTCATACGAAAATCTCGATGGAAAAAGAGCCGTAACTCGCTCAACCAAAATTTGCGAAATACTTCACAACAGATGCGAGTATAAACTCGACTAAAAGACCCCAGGACGAAAGCTGTACTACTCCAGCTGCATTTTGGTGCACACAGGCTATGTGTTTAAGCTAGATGTGCAAATTGATCTCAAAGATGAACAAAATCCCTCAGAAAAAGACCTGTCTAATTTCAGCTACTGCGATGAATGAAGCATACAAAATTATCGTCAAAAACACACAATGATGTACTATAAAGACAAAAACTCTAGACATACCTGAACTATATGCTTTTGTTATAGAGTAAGCCCAAACTACACCCACTAGGAGCAGCTTTCGAAGCAGCTGCAAGTTCATTTCTCTGATCTCCTTCAAAAAAAGGTTACAGTAACAGCTTGTCCGGACAGTTGCTTGACACGTCGCAACCTTGGTGTACAGCAACCGCGGAGAATGTTCTGGCCGCGTTTTCTTTCCTTTGTTTGCCTGATCATATATGCAAATAAGGCGGGGTGCGGCGCTGCACAAACATGCTTCACCTGCGAGGCGCTTTCTGTACATTTCAATAGGGCATGGTCATGCAATAACGAGTAATTACTTTGAAGATAGCGGTCTTGCCCGGGCGACACTCAGTCCACTGTCTTATCTGGTGCACTCAAAATGACAACTCTCCCGGCCAAAGTAAGATAAAGTAATATGAACTTTGAGCAATAAAGCTTCAAACGGCAGATTGTCCAATATTTGGCTAATAAATGCAATGAAAAAAAAGGATCGAAATTGTGTTTTGTCGACGTTTAGCAAGAATACTTATTTTCGAGGCTTCAGCCAACAAAGCAGGCAAAAAAAAAGAAACTTCGAAATACCATTGACCACGATCTCAGACGTTGCTTTCGCGTAATTACGCATCTTTCGTTCATCTTTTGTTTGCGCTAAAGTGAACAAAGGTCCCTGTGTCTTGAAAACCCAACGGGAAATATAATTATTTGCCAATGGTAAATGAACTCAACTGGGAGTGCACAGGCCAGTTCCAAATTACGAGGCGACAGATTATAAAAATTATACCGTGGCTGGTGAAGGCGTTGTTTTAATTGTCACACAAAGGAAAATTTTCCTAAATTATGCCCAAAATTTCTAATTTTACCCATAAAACGTCGAAAGGTACGTGCATGGGTAATTAAAGAAAGGTTCAACAAATCGAATTTGAGATTAATGACTTCTGTTTGGAATGTCAACCTTCAAAATTAAATTATCACAAATCTCTTCAATGGTTGGTCATACAAATTATAAACTGCGAGAAAATGAGGCTGCTGACGGACAAGAAAATTTGGAGTCAATGAGAAGTCAAAGACAAGGCGACTAGTATTATACCATGGCTGCAAACGTGGACCCACTTCCTTTGTTTTCTTGATAGAAAGTAATAGCCTCTCCAGGGAAAGGGTCGTTGTTATTTTTTCTTTGTATTGCTCTCCTTTGAACTTAACCCAACTTTATATGGAATTTGTTTAAAATTGATTTGGTCGCAATTTAAAATAACCCATGCTTAGATTTAACTTATTAGAGGAAGGACATAAAATCTTCTCCCATGGCTGTCCATGTTAGCTTAGGATTCAAAATTGTTGTAAACCGCCGCGATCCTGATCTAATAAGCGACAAAGATCATCGTTACTCCAGGAAAAATAGAGTGTAAAAGCCAACAAACAAACAAAATTCTTAGTTAAACGTTAACAAATCCAATTTTAATGAGCTTTAAACCGCACTTAAGAGGTTGAAAATATTCGATTGTTAGCAGACAAAAACTATATACTTCCCGCAGCATATCCCTGTAGTTTCCTTAGCACACCTCTTAGCATTACAAACAGTAGATAAATGAACGTCCTCTTGCTTTATTTGACTTATTATGAATTAAAGTATACAGCATTCTGGAAAGTGCTTGAGAAAAAGTTATAATAACAGTAAAAAAGCTTGTTCTCTCGCAAAATTTCATGTAAAGTGGAAACGTGAGTTGAGCGAGTTGAAATGTCTAAAAGCGATCCCGTTGTTTTTTACTTTGCAATAGTTTTGCCGGCTTTAAAGAATAATAGTAAAAGATATTGAAATAGACGAAACTAGGGGAAATGGTTTTCCTCTCGGGAAGAATAAAAATACTTGTAAAAAAATGAAAACTAAATTGCTTTGAAAACTTATTGCGTGACTAATTTATTTCCATAGTAATCACATGCAAAGTAATGTAGTTAAGAAACAGGCGCCATGAAACGTTCTTAAGACCCTAGAGTACTGAAAATACGGTTAAAGTTACACACTACAGCTCGAACGAATGCCCCTTTAAATTTCCTCAGCAACGATGAGAGAAGCGCCTTTCTTAGCGGACGTACGGCGTCGGCTGATGATGACAACGGCAACGATAAGTCCAATGGCCACAGTTCCTAAAACTCCAACCAAGGCTGCCACCAATATGACCATGTTACTGTCACTCTCTGATTCAGTATAGTGCTTGGTTTCAGCTGAATAAATTTAAAAAGATGGTGTTCAGTCAGAGATGGCACCAAAAGACACTTATTAGAGGACCTGTCCCCACCAACTAGGCGCCAAGAACAGGCAAAATACGCAACACTCACCCTCCTCATTTGTCGACTGCTTAAGTTTCACCGGTCCAACGTACAGCTCGGCACTCAGTTCTTCTTCTAACCCTTCTGTGGTTGACCTTCGTCTCCTCTTAGATGGTTGACAGCCCTTGGCGCACCGTGATTGGTCATCGCCTTTTCGGCAAACCGTCAACTTGCAATGGATAAAGACGTCATCGTAGTTCTCTTTGAAGCGGAAAGCGGCAAGGTTAAAGAAATGCTCGGAATTTTCACCGTAGTCGTACTCCAAAGTGTTGTCTCTCGAGCAGCTGAGGAGAGAGAAACGGCAAAGTTTGTTTATCTTTATTTCTTGTTTCCGGTGTTATAGCCAAATATAACACTTCATAATTGTTTCTGATAGCTACTTTAAATTTAGCAAAGCTCAGCAGGATTTTGATGTGACGCACCATAGCATACATTGGATGTATCCAATCGTTAAACCTACTTTGAAAGCAATCACTATTGTGGACATGGTAAATTATGGTCTTTATAACGAAAAAAAAATAATTATAAGGATTGCACAGGTACTTCACCAACCATAATACAAAAAGCAGTCAATTGTGGGGCATGCACAACGGATCAATTCCAGCTAACTGCGTGCTAATGTCCCTTACAAGTGTTTTAAGATAAACGCAAGAAACGACTGGTTTCACGCAAATTTACGTTAAAATGAAAAACTTTTTTAGAGGCAGCAAAATTCACTTTTTCGACAAAAATTACTCATTAAGCGGTTTCTTTCGATTTACTATTATTTCTGAATTTTGTGAAAAATGTAAACGGTTTTTAACACTAATGTGCTGCAACTTTTCCCTGACAGCTTGAAAGGGCAATATTGGGCGGACTCTTAAAAGTTTTGACATCTGTACGTGCGCAGACGTTTGACTTTCGAGTTAGCCAAGCACATGATGTGATCTAAAGAATGAAACACTCATTTTATCGTCAGCTCAAAAAGTATGACTTACGCTTTATCAATAATAAGATGGTCAGGAGTGGAATCGTAACTTGATGATGCCGTGGCCTTGCAGAGATCGGGGAATACAACCAATTCACTGTCGCCAGACTCCACCCGGAATCCAAAGTACATCTTCTGACCCAAACCAACTTCCTTTGGAAACTCAGTAACTGTTTCGCTGTTACTTCCGTCCTCGTACATGTCCATGAAGTACGTAAAGTTGCCAATACCCTCTGAAAATAGAGGGGAAATATTTAACGTTCTTTAATTTCTCGAGTACAAACACCCGTCCACATATACAGAGTGTTGGTTCGATTTGGTTTGCAATATAATTCGCAATTTCAAGGATATGCCTTTTTATGTTGTTTTGTTTTGTTTTTTCATAATTATTTTTTGTCCCTAAATTCTCCTCTGATGGAATCATTAAAGCGCTTTCCGAAAGGGTGTCGTAAAACTAACACCAAAATTATGGCAACGGCTTCATTTTAAGAATATACCTTTTAGCGCTACTAAGAACTCAAAGTTAAAACAACCAAACTGCCTAAAGCGCGGGAAAACTCGGGCGACCAAATCGTGATCGGCTTTAGTTTTCTATCTTATTGGTTAAGAGAGAAGCGGTGGCTAGTTTTCTGTACCAATCACAGAGCGAATTAAAGAAAGACCAATGCAATCTCGGATTACTTTCGCTTCTCATTCGTGTTTTGCTCTTTTAAAACAAATTTTGTACAACACCTGCATTTGAGAGGACGAGAGTAGTCTGAGGATTGTACGACACTTTTGACAGGACAGCCTTCTTGTCATATCCACAGCTGAACGGAATAACTTCGTAATGGTCACGGACTATATTCGTATCATTCGGTGGCAAGCCAGCCTTCAAGTAAACCATGTTCTTGTAGTAAATCTTCTTTCCGTCATCCTCCTGCATGGTTTTGCACTCCTCCAGTCCAAACGTGAATTTGACCATTTCATCATCCTTGTAACCAGCCACGCATTTCATGTCCTCAAGATGCAGAACGGAGTCGTTGACGACGAGTCCTGGGTAATCTGCAAGCTTAAGGGTCACTTCTATATAGTCTGGTCGGCACATAATGTCGATTTCTGAAAATAAATAAGGACAAAAAACAAATAAAAGTATTATCGAGTGTTCCAAGCTAGTTAACATGATCTGTGACAGCAAATGCGTCACTGCTCAGTAAAAGTTCAGTCCAATCCCATTGCTATCATCGCGAATGAAGGAGCACAAGAAGCTCAGTCAAGAAAAATTAGGACAGTCTCTCAAGGGCTATTCCCTTCTCTTTTGTTCCCAAAAGATCACCAACAATGTGCTGAACGGATTGATGCGACGCTCAATTATTAAGATGCGCAATGCAAACAAGGGCTTTGAAATAAAACTAAAAAATTTAAGACCAGCTTCAAATACAAATACTGTCCAATAATGTGGAACTTCGTAAAATTACAGGTAGCGCATTCATTATTTTTCCCCAATAACAAAGTTAATTTTAGATTTTAATTATTCCGATTTTTTTATTTAAATATATTTGCTCCAGGAACATGTATGTTTTATTAGAATTAAACTTATTTGATAGAGGAAAATATAATGCCAATAATATGTGCACAACAAAGATTTATAGAACCAGCTTTGCAAGCACCGATACAGGGTTCGTCTCTTGAAAATATAGGCCGTCTGACAGTAGAAATTTACCTATGTTTAAATATATTTGTTTTATTTTTCTTTGGCATTTGTTTGGTTTTGTTTTGTTTTTGCTGGTTCCAAATGCAGTCTAACGCAGAGCAGCAAAAAATCTATAAGTTGACCACATACTGATCGATCTCAGTTGTGATCAGAAACTAAAAGTTTTGCCATATCGCTTCGTTTTATGCATATGAAAATATTCTTATCATTGTTTTTAATTTCGCATAATTGAAGATTCCAGAACAATATCCAATGAGGAGAAAGGTTGGAGTGTGCACGCAATCGGATAAAAAATGATCGGGTCTTGAAAAAGAACACGGCTGTTTGCTTTTAAGTAATTTCTGAGTATTGAGCAGCGTCTTCATGATTTGATGTAAACAAATTTGCTACGTGCTAGCATAAAGGTTTTCTAAGACTAAAATCATAATATGATCACGCTTCGCTGATTCACCCGGGAACAATACACTTGTCTAGCTGCGAACTAACAAAACCAGACATGCCTGAGTGAAACGTCTCTAGAAACAAAAGACTTCAAGATATTTTGCTCAAATGGAATATGATTAAGTATTTCTGGTAAACTCTGGATTGTGTTTAGTATATTAGCATTTATAGGGCAGACGTTCCTGCGACTGGAATAATCCCGGTAATGCGCTCTTTGCTCCAAATGGTAAGACACCGTAAGATATTGAATATAAAGAAAAGTTATATGGACTTGGCATTCTGAATACCCGCCCCCGACGGCAACGGCAAGCAAACATCTTAGAAAGCTATATAAACAGAACTGCGCCTTATGCAAATGAATTTTAGTTCCTTGCTGCAGAGGATCGTGTGATAGGAACATGAATAATGTGCAGATGCTTGAAAAAAAAGTATATTTTTTTGCGAAAGATCTCTGTTCCAAAGATGGCCAGACAAAGGCCATTTGTTATGCAATGTAATTGTTTAAGTTCTTCTAAAATTCATTGATTAACACACGAGGTGTGTGAAAAAGAAAAATGCGCAAGCGACAGCCAAGAATTTCAAGTCATATGGCATCAAACTATGGACTGACAGCGTTTTGTTTGCCATGTAACGAGTTCACTTCGACCTTCCAAATCACAATTAAAGCGCACAACTGCGGAACACTTCAGATCAAAATGTAAATACTGAGTAGATTTACGAATTATGCACTCACTTGCTTCGGTAGCCAAAGTTATGTTTCCACCGCCATTAGATGCTGAAGCTAAAATAAAGATAAAACACAATCAATAAAACAGAACAGAGCACGCAAAAGGTGCATCAGAGAGTAAGGTAAACAGTACCTCAGAAGAGCAAGCGCATCACGAATAGCTCCTGTAATTGATTTTTTGACATGGCCCCACCTAATGAATTGATTTTGAACTTTCAAGCTGGGCTTTCGGGTTATTAGTATTTGGAGTTTCATGACGATATATGCCCATTTAATAGCTGTGTAACCATCTTATGATATTGAAACGAAAGTTTAGGGCTTCCAAGAGCGAAACTCTGTTGGAACAGAATTTAAGCAATCTATGCGCTTCAGTAATTCCTGCGTTAGTACGTTGTATCGACGGTGAGCACATGTGTTGAATTACGAGAGAACGCTTTGAGAGAAAGTTGCATTCAAACTTAGCAATGTCTTAGCGTTCAGCAAAACTCGACGTGGTTTCCGGAATTCGAAAGTAAGTAAGACTCAGCGAATTGAAAACTAGATGGTACAAGTTATGAACACTAAAGGGACAATAAAGTTTGAAGCTAAAATATTTCGTCCCTTCTACAAATAAAAACAAATTTTAGCATACCTAGTGCAAGACAGAGCGAGACGCACACAAGAGCGAAGGCCTTCATTTCTTTCTTTTAGATAGAATGAACAATCCTGCTCAGGAACACACAAGCGCTTGTAGCCGTCTCAATTGCCGACTGACTGACCGAACCGTACGCCACAAAAGTCGCACACCTGCTTTTGAAGCAGAGCGTGACGAATTGAACGCTGTTAATTAGTCGCTCAGAAAAAGGCGGTGAATGCCCTTTATTGTTTTGGCGGGAGGAACAAAGTACTCAGGGCCTTCGAGATAAAACTGATTGAATAAATTAGTATTGGGAAACTTTATCTCGCTGTGGTTGTTTGGCTAATTGCGCGTTTAGCAAGTTTTGTGACTTTTATCGCCTGTTTGGTTTGGAATCATTCTGAAAGTGATATGGAGGACTCAATATTTGCTTTTTTGGTTTCTTTGCTGAAGGTCGCTAAATGTAATTATAAGTGTTTTTTTAGCGGAGTAGACTGCAAAGAGGCATTTGATGAACTTTTTGGATCATTGAAGTCATGTTTAAGAACCTCAAAGCACACAATGATTTTCAACCATTTGTTGACCGGTTGATGCAATGTGAAATCCACTTCGAGGGTGAAAAATGCTTCAATATTTTTGAAAAACAGAGCGTTCAAAATCATATATTTATAGCATATTTAGAAAAGCTATACTTGACACTCTTTGTCAGTTGTAGAAACTTCACGAGTTTAAAACGATGAGACTAGAAAGGTGATAAAGAAGGCCAAACGTGATAGGATAATGAACAAAACCACAAAATTGTAAACACGGCACGACATGCGCAGTACACCCCTCGCAACCTCAACCCACCCTCTCCGTTAGGGCTTTATAAGGGAATGAAGCGTTTTGATATCGGCGTTTCATTTGTACAACACATTAAAGTTAAGTTCATTTGAGCCATGAAGTCTGGCTCATTTAACTTAACCCAATCAATGACGATCTTAAACAGAAAATTTATAACCACTTTTGACCATGTGTTCACCGTTGAGGGGCTAACTTCTTTTCTCCTGTTTGTTCTTTGGATATGTAAATTATCTTTACCAAGAGGGAAAACTTTAAGGAATGGTTTACCGGGGAGGAGAAAAGCTAAACCAGCGAGAGCGACCAAAAACGAACAGGGCTGGTAACAAAATGCGAAAGCTAACGAGAGTTGAAATACTCAAACTTGAGAACAGTTTGTCAATTTCCATAAGAGGCACAAGTAACTCCTTTACCATTGGTTCATTTACTTACGGGGCTTATCATTGTCAATGATTTTGACGGTAGCAGATGCAGGACTGCCAATTCTGGCACTTGGACGGGAGGGACCCAAGAGCTGCAAAGAGAGCTGGATTGATTCGTCGCTTTCGATTACGTCATCATCTATGATGGGGATGTTAACCTCTTTTGACGCTTCGCCTGACAAAAATGATACCCTTAAACCAGCGGTTGGGACGTAATCTTCGCCACTTACGGCCGTTCCGTCGGCAACAGTTACGCTAGGAGGAAAAAGACAACAATAGGTGGCATCGCCAAAACAACAAAGGAAGAAGCGTTTAATTTACTAGAAAAGTAGTTTACAATTGCCGGTAACTTTTTGCTCCCAAACATGGTCATCAATTAGCTACAGAAGTGTTCAACCGTAGAAAAGAGTAACTATCGGCTTCTTTAAAACTCTTGCCAGAATGCTAAGAAAGATTATTGGAGATTTTTTATTTATTTACAGGAGAACTCTGTTGGTTAACGAAAAAGAGCTTAACTGTATGTATTCCTGAAGACCGGATCAAAACCTTCTTATCCACAAAAAAAAAAAGCCTTTTTCACCACAAGGACTTGCACTGATACAAATTTTACTTCTTTCGTGTATTTAGGTATCTAGTTTGTGGGAACCAACAAAGAAAACCAGGATAAGGGAGAAAAAACGAGGGGAGATAAGGACTGATGGAGGTTTAAAGCGAAGAAAATCAGTCAGATTCTTGTAGATAAACCTTTTTAGGAGAATATTTGTAATATAATAGAGTAGAGCTTGTACGTATGCCTACCTGAGAGTCCCAGATTCCGCTGTATTGCCAACATTTTCAATCACGACGATTGCGTTTAATGCTGACTCGGAGACGTCGAATTCTGGAGATCGAAACTGAAACACGGCTGGATCTGTTCAATAAGGGAAAAGCTTCAATAATGAGTTCTCCAAGGTATATAAATAGCATAGTTGAGAAAGGTTACCTTTCGTGGTTATACGAAGGAAGAAATGTAAAAAAAGGGAAAATGGAAAATATAAGGAAGGAAAGGACGTAATATAACCAGAGATAGAGATGGCCCAGTAAAGTAAATTTCTTCCGCTCAAGCTCTCTCCACAAGTTGATTGACAATCTTCGAAACGTTTACTTTCCGATCTTAAGTCCACAAATCCAGCAGTCCGTGCCACGTTCAATTATTTGACATACTGTTTCCAAAACAAAAATACATCCTCGTGAGAAGTCACGGCGAACTGTTTTTAAATATAACTTTACGAAATACTGCGAAAGATTCATAGTTATTTGAGATTTAGCAGACAAACGAGTGTTTGCATTTGTTTCAAGCGAAGTACGTTCTACATGTATGTCACACCCCGCGATCAGATCGCTCGTTCGCTGAATTCGCACTGAAGCATGACGGATTAGCATTTAGCTTTCCTTTATTGCAAGCACCCTTAATGGCTTCCTGCGTGAAAAAAAAATGTCATTATAGTTATCTAGAAAAGGAAGAAATCATTCGCTTGGCATCGTAAGATACCTAGCAAAATACATCGTGATATTCTAGGCAGCAAGTTGTTGTTGTTTACAAAGTTATTCAACCAACCTTGTGCGAAGCACATGTGGGCAAGAAACGCAAACAATATGAATCCCTTCATGGCTGAATCATCTACTTGCTTGATGAGGCCTTATTCTCTGTGAGAGGTAATGAAAACAAAGAGCCTAAAAACTAGGAAAGCGAACGACACCTCCTGTTGCAACGAAGCAGAAAGGCGAGAGTTGCGCTGCGCTCCAGATCAGCCGATTAACTACTCAGCCATGAAGGCTCGGGCAGGCGGCATGTATATAAAGTGATTCATGAATAACAATCGCACTTAATCCTAAAAGACAGCTATCACTCTCAGAGCAAAGTAGCTAGAGGCAGACACCAAAAGCCCACACTGACATGTTTACTCTGAGCCAGCCATCTAAGGCTTACAATCTTAAAAATTTCTTGCAAACAACGGTCATTGCCAACTGTTTAGCAAAGAAACTGAATCATTAAATAAGAGAGATAAGGGGTCTTCTAAGCCCCGCCTTTGCTCGCAATTGAAAACACGACCATGGGGACTTCAATGTGGCCCATAAATCAATTTAAAGAGATTAGGACTGATAACATCTAAACAGCTCGTCAGCTTTGCGGTTTAAGAATTTGCTAGTTGCACGACTAAAGACATTTTGCTAAGTCGCATTGAGTTCATTTTCATGAAACAGCGGCGCATTTCTTTAAGCAGTTGATGTAAAAAAATCAAGATTTTGAAACATTTTTACTTTGTCCTCAATTACTCTGCTAAACACCATAAGCCTCCAGGCACTTTTGCATACGGATGGTTAACACTAACTAACGTTGACAACTTGCATCAACACGTTGTCTACCAAAGACGAAATGAGAACATGCAAACAAAATAGTGAAGAAAAAAACTCAATTTTCTGTAAATAATAACTGAAAATGTGTGGTAATAGTGGCTAGAAGGGGAATTCAATCGATAAATGAATGCCCAACGCATGTTTCAACTGCTGCACAGCTTGGTTCGTCAGACAGAAAATTAATAATAATAATAATAATAATGCTTATAATAATAATAACAATAATAATAATAGTCTTTTATCCACTCTAATCACTAAAAATATTTACAAATATTATGATAAAATCCTTTTAAAAAAATCGAAAAATGCATTAAAATGTCTAATAAAAATCTAAGAAAAACTAACAAATACACGCTTGAACTTTCAAGTAGGACAAGATAATAAAAGAAAGAATAAAACCTTGCAAGTTCGCTACCGATACAAAATGATAACAATAATAGCAATAATAACAATAGTAATAACAATAAAGTACTAGCTGTGTTGGTACTAATGAGATATCTATAATAGTAATGATTATAATGATAACAATAATTATGATAATAATTCTAATGATAACACTAATAATAGATAAAATATTGACAACAAAACAAAAAAGATAAAAAATCGAAAATAAAACACAATCAAAGAGGAAAAAACGAAAAGACCAGCGAACGTAAAAAGAAAATACTTAATCATTTTAAAAGAATCCATTCCTATTTAATCTAATTGCCAGTGGTACAATGTTTTAGGTTAATATGATATATTAACTAAAATTAAGATGTTTATAATTGCCCAATAAAGTTACCCCGGTGTCGCCAGACATCACTATCTCTCTGTCTCTCTGTTAAACACACAATATTAATAACATTTCAAGTATCTGTGAACTTTAAATCATAAATAAATATATAGAGATTTAAATCTAAAAAAATAATTTAAGAGGCCATCCACTTTATTCCAATAGTTCAGACATCATGACTTTTGATCTACAAATAATTAGAAAACTCCGCGAAATCACTTAGAAGTGATTTCATAAAAAACGGTGGTTTTTATTTAATATAATTTTTTGTCCCCTTATATTGCATTTAAAACTACTTTACATCCCCATTAAATGTTTGACTGGTCGACCATTTACCAACTTTTGCTTCATAAATAGGACAATTTCTGCTTCGCATCACAATGTTTTCATTATTCACTGAGACCTTAAATTGTTTTCATAACCCTATGTTGCATCCGTTGTACAAGTTCTATGTCATAACGAATGATTAATTTCGATTCGATACAAATTGGTGCACTGATATAAGTACTTCAAAAAATCATCAAAGTTACATTAGGAGCAATTACGGAAGCCTTGATGAGAAACAATGCACTATATACAAGTTTGTACTTACTCTTGGAGCGAAGTCAATCTTGAGATGCGATGTGAAGAGTGCGAAAGGAGTCAATAGCTAATGAACCCTACATTCTCAGAATCCTGAGCGTTGATTGGTTGCAATTGTGGTCTGGTTTTCATTGTCACGCACGTTCTCTACGCTTGTGTCACGCCATCAAAATGTAATCACTGTCCCGTAACGTTATGAGGACATTTTGGCGTCCAAAAGTTTATGTCTTTTCGAATTTTCCTGAAATTAGTTATCCAGTTTTTACATCTGATGTTAGTCACTCATGCTAAAAAACGATGCCACAGCTTTAGAAAAGCCTGTACCGTTATTAAAAGCCGAGCGGTTGGGCGCGAGGTTTCTAAATATACGGAACCAGTTATATTGGCAATTAACATTGAAACATTTCGTGACTGGCTGGCGTCAAAAAACGCCACAGTTGAATAATATCTTCCACTAAAAACAGGAAGAGCTTAGAGAGGTTAGTCAGAAAATGAAGCTACCTCATTCATTCGCACTCAACATCAAAGCATTTCGCCGAATAGCTGATGTCAAAACCTTACTCATTGAAATTGTCGCAAAAGTGATATTATTATTGATAGTAGCTTCGAGAGGTTTCTTAGAATATCGCGTCAATTCATGTGTACGCACTAGACATCAAAACATTTGATTACAAGGCTGACGTGATCAGGCAGGTATTATTTTCAATAGTCCTAATCCTCCACCCCCTGAAATGCTCTTCATTCTGTTCCCCCAAAAAATAATAAAATAATAACCCTTGAAACAAGAAATTCCGTCTGAGCTTTCCCGCCCCACAATCCTCAAGGATTATTTCGTAACCTCTTGTAGTCTTGCAAATTTTCCGGTCCAAGTCATATCATGATCATACTAGTTGAGGTTTTTTTGAAGTTTTGAAGGTTTATAGCGTACCACTGATGCTCTGAATAAATTGTATACCTTAAAGCTTCTCCAGATAAAAAAATTTGATACAATTCGGATAAAGTAACTCACTTTTTTTTCTAATATTCTGTCTTGCATAAACATGATGAAATATTTATGAGATACATTTTTCTTACCAACATCGTCTTCATTTTTATTGATCGATGTTTTTATGTCTTATGATTTTTTCCAATGTCACGAATTTACTGTTCGAGGGAAGAATTTTTAAAAAAGGACTTGTTTTATATTATGGTACAGCGTGACTGGCCCTCTTTTCGACGAGACATTTTTTTGTGTTATTTCCGACAAACTAACGATTTTCCCAGTATTCGCCTAGAATCTTCCAACTATCCCATGAATTTGAAATGAAATATCTAAAAGAAGATTTTTATTTAGAAAGAATTAAAATAAACGGAACATTTTACAAAAAATTTACATGGATTAGATAGAGATTTAATTTATATTAAGCTTTCACTAAAAACTTTCCCCCTTAAATAAATAAATTTTGCGCTGTCCCACAAGGGACTCCCTGAAAACAATAATAAAAAATCTCTACAAATAAAAAACAAATGCTCCGAATAAATTGTATTCTTCAAATAAAATGGGTTCTGCATGGGGTTTATGATGTCGCATCATGAGGAAAAAATGGGACAATTATTCTCTCTTGGTTCAATGATCACAATCTCAAACATTCTATCGCTACGTTCAGCCAACCTGATCGAATCTTCACAATTTCAAACGTTTTTGCTGCGTTCAGCAAATCTCGTCGAATGTTCACAGTCTCAAACGTTTTCACTACGTTCAGCAAACCTCGTCGAATGTTCACGGTCTCAAAAATTTTAGCTACGTTCAGCAAACGTCGTTGAATATTCACAGTCTGAAACGTTTTCGGTAAGTTCAGCAAACCTCGTCGCAGGGAGTTTATCCGCCAGTTTCAAAGTAGGCATTCGTAGATTCTCGTAGAAGGACCGTGGATGTCGCATTTCACAGAGAATTTGTTTATTGTTTCCCAAAATTCTACATTCGAATAATTCATTCCAGAAACGACGTTAAAACTCGTAAATTTTCGCTTCCACTTCGAGCCGCCGATCGCTTCAAAAATCACGAAATACTGACTAACTTACTTACGACATAATGGTATTACCGTTACTGGTATTTGCGGCGTTAATTATTTTCTGTTATTTGCGGCGTTCAATCTTTTTTTCTCTTTTTGCAGCGTTTTTAGGTGCAATGTGTCTTTCCTTCAGAACGAGCCATCATTAAATCACGTAATGTGTTTCAATTGAAAAAATCTAAATTCCAAATTTATCGATAAGCGAAATTTTATATCTGGGGAAACCCCCACAGGGGAAAAATCCTAGTATAAAAATAAACGAAGGTTTTCCGATGTCACACCATCGAAATCAAAATAGCAGTGCAGTTGTTTTACCAAACTACAGAAAGCTTTGAGGAAAACTTAAATTTGAGAGATTCAAAACAGCTCTGTTTGTAAAATGGAGACTTACATTCTGCTGAGGGTCTATTTTTTTAAATTATTTTTCTTGGTGTAGGACAGCGTGAAGTAAAACCTAAATAACGTGACGTCATTGTTCTGCTCTGGTGATGCAATCATTACAAGAACGTAGCAATACGTACCTGGTGTTAGTAAGTTCCGCATCTTTTTTTATAAAAGTGCTTCTGGCTTCAACGTCGTACAAGCTTTCAGACGAGGACTTGCCATAAAAAAATCTCAGGAAAAAATGGATCTTACACACGAAGGATATCGTTATAAGCTGATTGAAGTACAAACCGAGGAACTAGAGGAATTGAACCCTGAAGAAAAGTTCAGCGATAGCGACAGATACATTTTAGATTGTCGAAATATCAAACCAGAAGACATTTTGAGCAAATTAACAGCATTCTACCACCAAATCAAACGTTCAAAAGTTTCCTATGTTTGGATAAACTGCAGCGAGGGAAAATTTCTCGAAATCAAGGAACGTTTAGTCAAATTATTGGCAGAAAATAATGAATTGTCTCGCGGCTTAGGAAATCACGCAATCTTGAAGTTGACCACACAAGATCGTACAACACCTGTCATGGATGCTTTGAAAATAAGCATCGACGTTCTAAATTTTGGAAAAAGTCTTCTTGATGTTTATCATCTAATGGATGCCCATCCCGGAATTCTGAATGGAAAAGTCCACTTGCACAATTCTCTTAGGAGAAAGCGGTCAGTCGAGATTGTTCCTTCGGATTCTGCTGCTGAATTGGTAAATAGGCCATACGCCGATCAACGTCGACCTGGTAAAAAAGTGTTTAAAGCATTAAAAAAAATGGTTGGAAAACCAGATAACAAGGGGTCTAAAAAGAAATGTTACATGTGCAATCTAAGTTCGGTATTTGATCAACTCTGCGTTGATTGCCACTTTCTAAATGGCGAGATGAAGAAATCCTCGTGTGATTTAAAGGGGAGGTACGCTATAGTCACCGGAGGTCGAATCAAGATTGGCTTTGAGACTGCTCTCCGCTTGTTGAGAGACGATTGTTTCGTCATTGTCACCACTAGATTTCCGGCCAACGCTGTGGAACGGTTCAGCGGACAGGCAGATTTCAACGTTTGGAAGCACAGGCTAAAAATTGCACGTCTTGATCTCCAGAACATGCAATCAATCGAAGATTTCCTTGCCTATGTTCAACAGAGCATTCCTCACCTCGACATCTTAGTCAACAACGCCGCACAAACAATCTTTCGACCCTTTCCTTACTACCAGTCCCTCATCTCGGAGGAAGTAAAGAAACTACCAAACTTGGCCAAAGATGGGAACAATGTAGTCGTGAATCAAATCCAGGCTCTTGAACAGTTACATTCCATGATTTCAACTCCAAATCGATACCAGGCCCTTCCTTGGAAAACGAACACAATTGATTTTCCACCAGAAGAGAGAGACCAACATGGTGAGCCGCTAGACACTCGACCGAGAAACAGCTGGACGTATAATTTGGATGAAGTGCCACTAGAAGAGCTTCTGCAAGTTTTAACCATCAATGCTGTAGGCCCGTTCATCCTGACAGCTAAACTAAAACCACTCTTCAAACAAAGTCTTTTTCAGCGAAAATTCGTCGTGAACGTATCTGCCATGGAGGGGCAATTCTCACGAATCAACAAAGGTCACCGTCACCCACATACCAACATGGCCAAGGCAGCCTTGAACATGATGACTCGTACCAGTGGACTGGAGTTCCAGATGGACGGAATCTACATGACAGCTGTGGACACCGGCTGGGTCACTGACGAACGTCCGTTTCACCAAGCCCGGCTTGAAGCAGAGGTGAAAGGGTTTGTGCCTCCCCTCGATTGCCAGGATGGCGCCGCAAGGGTTTATCATCCGATTGTTCATGGGCTGAACCCCAAGAATTCGCCATACTTTGCTGTATTTCTGAAAGACTTTAAACCCAAAGACTGGTAATTTCATAATTATCTTAATAATACTGTTATTATTATTATTATTATTATTATTATTATTATTATTATTACTATTATTGTCATTGTCACCATTATTATAATCAACCTTATTATCAACATTACCGTTTCATCTATTTTTCTTTTCATTATAATTGTCATTATTATCACTATTCTTACTTTTTTATAACCATCATTTTTTTGGTCAAGCAAGTTAGACCGGCATAAAATGGCAGCAAATTCTACTGTGGACCTATTAATTACTTGAATGCATGTACAAAGCCTGTGATAGATAATTTGGTGAGATAAAAGCTTTTTACAGATAAAACGCAGATAAAACGCAGATAAAACGCATTTATCAATGAGGAGATTTTCAGTAACATTGTTTGTCACCGTTGAGTGGGAAAACAAACTGAACTCCACTTCCCGACCAGGACAACTTATGGAGATCTTAAAATGATCCCGCTCATGGTAAGAAATATGTGACTATGAAATAGATCGTATAGCTGAGACTCAATCAGCCAAAAATTACTCAATTTATTATATCAATTTTGAAATCATTAATTCTTCATCGTTGTAATCTAAATGGCACTCAACAGAGCGACTGATTTATTCACGTTTGATTTAGAGATAATAAACCAACAGCCTAAATGTATTATACACTCATGAAATTTATTGATGATAATAATTGGATTAAAATGATACAAAAGCACTTGTTGTGGATACACCATTGTTTTTTGTATTTCCTTTGATTTGTTCTAAACCGACGATATATAACGCGAACTTTCGTCGGTTATCCTTAAGGGCTCGAGTAATTTCTTTGTCCAAAATTCTTGGTAAGACAAATAATCATATTTCTCTAAGATATTAACTTATTCCAACTTAAATAAAGAACAAATACAGACCTTTTTAGAAATATGATCTAGAAAATATTTACAGGCGAGTGCCATTGAAAAAAGTAAAGTGTACTTATTGTATTGGCTGGCAAGAGAACATGTTCAGTCTACGTATACTGAGACAGATTAAGCGATCGGAAATAAATAATCTTTTCCTTTTGTAAGTATAATTAAAGGAAATTTACGAAAACAGTTCTTTTTTCACATATTACACGATTTGACTCCTTCAATGTCCCTACTCAGTATTACTCTTAACTCTGACCAGGGAAAAATTGAAACTCTCTGAAGAAAAGTAATAAAGCCTCAAAGATCCCAGACACGAATAAATCAGCTCTACAGTAAGTTTCGGGACAAATGGGCGCCACAGGACTACACTATCCTGGGATAGATAGCATCGTTAGCAATTCCAGAACAAGGGGTTGCTGACACGAATAACGTAATTCCGCGGCAATTCTTAGAACAGACTGTTACCACAGGGAACCCTGACCCGACTTAGTCGGTTGCACAGAAAGTCTGGGATAGATGGTTCCTGCAGGGGTCCCAGACAAGACTCAGTCAGTTGCACAGTACGATTCGGGACAGACATTTGGTATGCCCCGCAAGTAATACACATAGAAAGTATCGCAGCTTCTCACTTTAATCCAAAGAGATTTATAGCAGCAGGAATTCCTGGTTGAGAAACAAACCTTTCTGCTAACAACACCATCTTCCACAGCAGGATGGACACCATTCATCCATCCAGGTCGAGCTGTACCACACATCGTATTACCCGGGCATGTCGTCGGAATCCGTTTACCAGCAGGTTCTACCATACGATACCAGCCTGGAATGATTGAATCGTCGCATTTGTATGGTCGAACAGCTGCGTAAGTTACTTTCCTGCGAGCATCGTTCAATTCGTGATATTCCACACATTCTAATGTGACAAAAAAATTAAGCAGATGGGTAATTTAAAAAATGTATAAAGTAGATCGATTCTTCACAAGTTCATTAGCACCAAATTACCAAATATGTAATTTTAAATTGATGAAAACTCATTTTGTAAAAAATTAATTAACTATAACTTGCCTGTCGGTTGGCAGCTAAAACCGTCACCGGAGAATCCAGTCTTACATGTGCAGTTATACGAACCTGCAGTATTTTCACATGTCCCGTTACTATGGCAACCGTGAGATCCTTCGGTGCATTCATCGAGATCTGAGTAACAAATTAAACAAGAAAATAAAAATATAAATTTGATTTTTTCCAAATTGATTTTGCGTTTTCAAACGAGTTTTGTTTCTAACCTTCACATTCGTTTTTTCCATCTCCCCCAAATCCTGGTTTACAAGCACAGAAGTAGGAACCATTTGTTTTTTTGCAAGTTGCGTTGCTATGACAGTCATGGCGGTTATCTTCGCATTCGTCGATATCTATAGATGATAAAAGGGCGTTACTAACTTAAATCTCTTCTGTGTAGTTGTTACCATAGGATAAAGAGAATCCTTGGTTCCAAACTATCCACTCATTCCGAGCTCATGAATAGATTAGAAAAAGGTACCATTTACAATTAGTAGCCGGTTTGAACCCAGGGGTAACGTTTGATAAGTTTCATCACTCTGAGTGTGATAGAAAGACGCGGTTTTGCTTACCTCTCATTCCCATGTTACAGTGGGTTAACAAGGAGTTTCCAGATCTGTTAAAATCCAACCAGTAACTACCGCTGACAGCTTTCTCTCCTTCACTTGCTAGAATCTCTTCACACGAATCAGCGGGCAGCTCAGGAATGGAACCGAGAGGAACTGGTGACAAACATTTTAAGCCGACCAATGATGAGTACAAAAGGCAAATTTTAATGCTTTCAAATCGAATACTGCCAAAAGATCACTGTTCAGCATTCTTCGTGTTTCTTTGTCTGGTTTTTTTTTCTATGTTCTTATCATTTTATGCCCGTTTGAACTTTCTAGTGCTCTTGAAAAACACACTAATTTAGCACATAGATCTCGATGAAATGCCAAAATTTCTCTTTTAACGAAAACACCGATATCTTCACCATGCGCTGTGAGTTCATAAACATTACTAATATTGGCTTCAACTGAGAGTAATACTACTCTAGCCAAGAAACATTAGGCCCCGGTTGTTCGAAGGTTAGTCAGCGCTATCCACTTGATAAAACTCTATCCAGTGGATAACGCTATACGTTTTGCTAATACTCATCCGAAGGAGAGCGATTTATCCGTGGGGTAGTGGTATGCGCCCTTTACACCACTAGGGCTAAGGTTCTTTCGATTTAGGTGTCTTTACCTCTATAGTAAACCTTTGTAATGTAATATCTGTCCTTGTTCTTTATGAAATCATCTGGCCTGGCGTCTTTGGTCCTATTATTCAATTCACATATGCCTCTGAACATGACCATGTTGTAACTTTGACATCTGGTATCAGCGTTGCAGGCTTGTCTGCAGTCAGACGTGCCTGGACGAGCCTTGATCGTCTTGAAGGTGTGGGCTCTAAGCATCATTTGATAGTTGGAGTAGACATCGGCTCCACACTGCCAGCCGGATGTGTCTTGAGACATTAGAGACACCATACATAGCATGCAGGTAGCAAGACTCCCTCGGCGATCCATTGTTAATCTTCAGATCCTTACATAAAAATAAAAGAAAAAAATGTCTTTTCGACGATGTTTTCCATTCTAGCCTAGCTCCCCGAGTGGTCTCTGTGTCCCATTGGTAAGCCATTAAATTCGAAATTCAAAGGAAAGTCCCATTTTTTCATGTCTCACGCAAGACGAAATAAGCATCTTTCTCTGCGTCATTACCAATACAAGATCACCGTTTTTCTTTTCCCAAAATCAATGTAAATGTCGTCTTCTCTAGACAGCCAAAAGTAAGAAATACAACTTGATCCCCGTAATTTTATTTGGCAACTCTTAGGTGCGTTGTTCTTGGCCATAAACTTATTGTAAATAAAAGGACGAAGCATGCCTTATGATATTTCAATTTCCTCTTCATTGCATTTATTTTTTCTTTTCATTTTTTTTTTGTTCCTTGTCTTACCCATTTATGGACCACGACTTCGTCTCTGTACATCATGGTTACAACGCTCGTTCAAAAACTTGGACCATGTCCAGTGACCTCGATCACGTATAAATACACAGCAAGTAAGCAGCGGACACAGACAATAAATTCTTGAGAAAATCAAGTGGCCGCACCCAAGAGTGTGTAATTAAAAAAAAAGTTACCAGTAAACTTAAAAGAATAGGATTATTTGGATTTCTTATTAACTTTCCTGAAGTAAATTTTAATTCTCTCTTGATATGATACCTTTCTTCTTTGAAATGAGATCAATTTTATAAAGCGCATAAAAATTTTGCACTTCAATTAGGAAACATGAATCTCTCGTAAGTTTCATCTCTAGATATCTTTTGCTTTGAATGTATTTGATTTTTGAAAATGCGATGCTCTATTGCAGTCGTTTGTATATATCTTTATATTCAGAAACGGAAGACCAGGACGACAAATATAAATCAATAATTTGTTGTCTCTTAAAAATTGTTCAAATTTTGAAATGGCACAGAAAGCTTAAACCATGTACAGTAATTTTTTTCCCATGCTTTACTCATGAACAAGGTAAGTCTTGCATTTACCTGAATAATTCGAGCGGTGTTTGACAACGATGAATTATATTTCTTCGATCAACGGCAATAAACGTTTGAAATTAGGGCCAGGAGAAGGTTAAAACTCATTTTATGCTGGTTCGTTAAGAGATCTGAGATAATTATACCCCGATAATACTGATTCATCCTTTATGAATTGAATAATATTGACGTTGGACTAGCATGCTTTGATGCTACTCTGGTTTAAAGATTTTGGGAATGTAACCAAGAAGTTACAATTCATAGACTCAACGTTTCGACACTCCTATCTAGTGCCTTCATCGGGGTGATCTAGTCGCTGCAACAAGTCATTTTGTATGCTTACTAATTACTAATCTTAGACTTTTTCTTGAATCATATTCAAATGAAATATTCAACAAAACCTCTTTTAATCAATTGTGGCCATTGTTAATTTATCACGTTTTTGAATGTTATTTCTTTCCGGCGTGGAGATGCCAATTTCAGTCTAGAGATCTTTGAAGGGTTGTGGCGACTCATTGCTTAAAATATGCTGGTGATGAATTGAACGTTCTTGCTTGTCTGATGAGGCGGTCAAGTTGTCATGTGTTACACATCATGCTTCGAGTTATTGGTTGATTTTCAACGCGTTTCATGATGCACTTTGCTAGAAAGATAAAATGGTTTCTGAGGCGTGTTAACTCGCTAGAACAACGCCTAAGTCCTGAAATCGACGTTATTCTTTTGGGCTCCGATTCCCGACCAATAACGTTCGAGAGGTTTTGATACTCATGATGGAGTGTCACTACTAGTTAGGTATTAATGTATACTAAAACAGAGGGTAGCGTTGAAGACGCGCTCTGATTGGCTACACAAACTCCGAATATCTTTGCCATTCACAAAAATATTGTAATACTTGCGGGAATATATGAATTGTAATTATTTTTTTGTGCTATATTACCTGACTGTACACATGTTTTAGTATATATATATATGCTAAAACAACTATTCACCTAAGTGTCGGAGGCTGGCGTTAGATATTAACTTCGCTTGTTCGCGCTTAATTGAAATCGACCACTAACCACGGGCACCTCCATTTCAGTGAATAGTTGATAATCACCTTTTGTCTCACAAGATAATCAGCATCTAATCTTCTCAAAAAGGTGAAAATCGTCTAATTACAGTGGAGGATAATTTTTTAGGTTGATGGGAAACCTGCCGTTCTCGTCACCTGACGAAGACCAGCTGTATGCAGACGAAACGTCGCGATCCACGTTGGAAGTGAGTACATCGTGAGACAAGCGAGGTAACTTAATTACTACTCAAGTCTTGACATTTTGCGATTCATACATTAATGAATGATTGAGAAAAAATTGAACTGACGTTTTTTCTAAGTATTTTCAATGATTTGAGCCTTGTCAAAGCTGGCTGTTTTTTTAAGATTATAATTTGTTTTTATCAACTGAGTTGATAGGCCACTGCAAAAGTTTACTAAAGCTTACGTTTCGAGTGTTAGCTCTTCGTCAGAGCGATTAAATGAATAGGCTGTTTTACAGTTGTGTACTTAGTTGCCAAGCCTTTGATTTGAAGTGAGGCTGAATGTGACCTTGTTGTTGATAGAGACGAGTACCAAATAGCATAATAACAAAGTAATTTACATTTGAAAAGCAGCAAGGTTTGTATCATAACAAGGTCACCCTAGCCTCACTCTTGTAAGAAGGCTTGGCAATTAAGCACGCGACTGTAAAATGGACTATTGTGAGTTTGGTGTGGTTACATCCAGACAGGTGGATCTACATACACTTTTGTTGGGAACATGGTAACGTGGAAAACACACGCAAAGATAAGTAAGTTGAATGAAAAGCGTTCGTTGATACCGCAGGGAGTAAAAGTACCGATTTAAAAGATAACTGCCTAAACAAGTCTAAACAGGTTTCGATGCGTCACTGTCATTCATTTCTACGTCACGAAGCTTATTTCAGCTGCAGTTTGATTCAGTAAAGGAGAGCAATGAAACAACATTCACCGCATAACATTAAACATTATTGCATAGTGGGTGGAAAAAATATGGCGGATAAGTCTTTCCAAAATGGTTTTAAACGCATGATGCCATCGTAGATGTATTCAAGGAGAATCATCGAGGGGGCGTTTTTTAACCGAGTTTTGGTTGATTTTTGCTTTTATTCGCAGTATTATATTTCCCCTTTTTTGGTTTGTGATTACTTAACAAAGGGAGACAATCCCACTCTCTAAGCCTCTTAGCTAATTCTAAACTCGCCCACCCACTCACCCATTACTTATACACTTATTTTACCGTATCGCTACGTCACCAAATCTTTCATTAGTATTCATGTAAATGCACGGCCGAGCTCAGAGATGAAACTTAAATAAGTTGCTGTTATGATTCCTGTTCTCCGACCACGTTCAATTTTAAGACTTCAAGTTCTCGTTCTTTCTTTTCTTTTTCTTTCTTTCTTTTTTTTTTCTGTTTTTTGTTGTAGGATTGTTGAAAACTAAACAAAGTTTTTATATCGTATTAATTTTTTAGAGTTATTATTCTGCTGCTGTGTAAAATTTTTTCTCGCGCAGCATTTTCGTTACGTAACGGTCGTCTTCGTTGTTTTCCTTAAATAATTACTGTCTTGTCTGCACCTCGCTCAAAATTTTTTCTTACAACACAAGATCTTGACAAACTCTACACGAAATGCTCTGTTCATAACTCCATAGATAAAAACATTTATAGCACTGCTGGTTGCTCCAAAGTACGTGCTTACAAGGTACACTTGGCGCGGTACTGTCCACAAATCTATGAATCTAATACACTCCACTACCATTACAGGACCCCAGCAAATACAGAACCCTAAGGTTACCGCGAACAACAACTGAGCAAGTCTTATGTCCTCGACACTACTGCTGATCCTTAGTCCTCTCTCAGTTGAGACCCTAAGACGCTGACGACTTATGGCGCGAAATACTTTATGGTAGAGGATAATAACAACTGCCATAGGCACAGGTATGTTAATAATTAGCGTGCTGGTGAAGAGGGCAATAAATTCCGGCGTAAATGACGGGGTGGAGTAACAGATCACGGTACCAGGGTGAAAATTAAACGTCGAAAGGCCAAGGATGAAAGGAAGAGCGCTGCAGATGAGAGCCCATGCCCAGACGAAAAAAACAGAGGTCATGGTCAGTTTGGAAGTATAAAGGTTTGGGTATAGATTTGAATGAACCACTCGGGTGTATCTGTTGCAAGCAGTTAGCGCCATTGTGTGTAAAGAAGCGATGCTGAAAGCGAATACGAAGTAGCCTTGCAGTTGACATGCCCAGTCACCGAAGGGCCACCTGCTGAGAATTAGTGCTCCTGCCGAAAACGGCAACGAAAAGACTGAAGTTAGCAGATCCGTTAGCGCCAGGGAGATGATGAAGTAATTTGGAATGATCCTCAGTCTTGAGTTTTTGTAAAAGGCGAGGCAAACCATTGAATTCCCAAAAAACGCCACGAAATCGATCAAAAGGAGAACGAATGACTCCAAAACTACCAACAAGACAGGTCTCGATTTCAACTCAAGAGCCAAGATGTCTTGATCTGTTGCCTTTGCAACTGTAGGTTGTACAATCGAGGTGTTGATGGAAGCGTTCGAGATGGATGAGAGTTGCGCCATCAATTTTTAAAGTGCACGTCCAAAAGCAAAGTCTTCTTTTGTTGTTCAATGCAGACGATCCGAGTGTTATAACGAGGGGAAATGAGCATATAGTGTGTGGTAGTTTTATCCACTACAATTTCATCTAATAGTTTGAACATCACGTAAATTATAAGATTCGATGCGAAGAGCCGAAAATGGATCTCGTGACGTCGGTGACACCTTGCTGTGAGAAAACAAAAGACAACTTTAATTACGATAGGAATAGCCGCAGATGGCGTGCTTGGGATTAAATGAAAGCTCGTTTTCGATTGGCTGAGGTAGCAGACAGCTTCTTGTAAACACTCTAATTTGCAGTGAAACAGGAAGTTACAAGGGAAAATCCTGATTCTGCTCATGATATTGAAAACAGAACACTGACTAATTTCTTCTGTTTTCAGTCCTTTTCCACTTAATCGAGTTTGTTCGTGTACAGACGTAGCCGTCGGATATGCCTAAAGCCAATAACGAAACAAATATTCATGTGATAAGCATATGATAAGTAAGATATTCAAAAGAGCGATCCAATACGACAGTTTGCTAAGGAAAGATGACACGTATTTGTCTTCGCTTCGCAAACTGCAAATAAATGTTAACATATAAAAAATTCTTTAAGGTTAATCTTTTCAACTCAGACAACAAAAACAAGGAAGCTGGAAATCACCCATCACTTTGTAAGAGCCCAATTGTTTAAAGTCTTCCGCTATTTCAAGTCCAGGGCATGTTCAGTTGAGGTGGCATAAACAGAAAAAAATAGAAAGAGAAAGGGCGAGAGAAGGAAGAAAGAAAAAACTGGACTGGAGGGTCACCAGTCTGTAAGTTACCTCTTTCTATAATCATCATGGCTCAGTTGTATAAAGATTGCATGACGCTATCTAACGAATAAATTGCTATGCGACGGATGAGTGATAGCAAAACGTATAGCATTATCCACCATATAAAGTTTTATCCAGTGGATCGTCTTATTTAACCTTCGAACAACCGTGGCCAAAGTTTTTGGAATTTATTTTTCACGACAAGTAATATCATCGGTACAGACCGCTAACTTTAAACTTAACAACAGGGTGAATAACATTTCCGCATCGTTAATTTATTCAATAAAAACATCTTAGTGGTTTCAAGATGAGATGAAACGCGGCACTTTAATGAGTGCATGTACTTTGGTCTAAAAATATTTTTGGTTTTTTCATTTCCTGAGTATAAAGTAATAGCTTTTCTTACAAAGAAGCTATCTTTTAGCATCAAGGGGTCGTAAGTCCCGTTATGATTTCTTGAGATGAAGAATTAGATTGAATCGCGCTGGGATTTTCCAATGTTCCTAAACGTGATTAATTTTTCAATTCCTCTATAAGATGATTCTTGGATCAATTATTCTTCCGAAAAATTAAATAAGCAGTGGAAAAAACAGCGGATATTTACAACAATAACTACTTAAACTTTTAAGTTTTTCTTGCCGGTCTTCACCTTATTAATGACTGTCAACAAATTAAACGAAAATCATTCAGTTCTTTGCTAAAGACAAAATAGTGTTTTTTTCCAACATAGTAGGAAAGATTGTGACACAAACATGAGAAATTTTAAAGGGAGGGAAAAAAAGTCCTCTAGCAGCAAGGATTTTTTTTAATTTGTTGTGAAGAGTAAATTTTTATCCACAATTAATTCTTGTTTTTAATTTTAATGTTAATTTTATCCAAATGTTATCTTTGTTTTGTGTCATGAGTCAATTTGATTGTGTCTGTGAATCTAACATATGATTAATTTATAGCTTTCCCATCGCATTCGTTGTCTTTGTAAGAGATCTGCTTCATTCTGGGTGAAAATGGCAACAATAGTCTTTTTTCATTTCTAAGTTGTTTCGTCTATTCCAAAAACCAACGTCCATTACAACTTCTATAATTTCATAATGACCAAACTCCACTGGGATCTTGTTTTCATCCATCTATAATAGTAAATTGATGTTTATATAGGAAGCTTGATTCGTCGCCCCCGCTGAGTGGTAGCTGCGGTACTCGTGCTAAGACAAATTGTCTCTTTTTTATGAGTGAAAGTAATTGCGAATAAATTCAAAAAAATAGCTCAAAGTTACCATCTTTCATCTTTTGCAAATGTTTAGCGTGGTGGAAAAAGACGTCAGTTGCTGAAAAATTCGGTCATCAAGAAAAGTACATAGAAAGACATTTTAATGAAATCATGGTGCACAATAGTTTATTGCCTTAATTGAAAACTTTGTAAGCCCGGGGGGTGCGTGCCCTCGTATAGGCTACAAGATGTATCTGATACCAAAGAATTTAGTGTTTGAACCGTTTTGGTCTGACTGCTAAGAAAGAGAATGTAAACAGTTTATGATCCCTTGCTGCTAACGATATGAAATCGATTAAGGTTTGCTGTACACCTCAGAATTGGAATGTTCTTTGTTTTTTGCTTCGTTCTCTGTTTGTTTTTTCTTTAAATTAACAACTAATCAAGCCACCTGAAATATCGATCAACTTCATGGATAGAAACTTGAATCAAGTCTACAATAAGTTAAGCCTATAATTGCCTCAGTTTGATCTGAAAAATTCTTCTCGCAAGCCAAATCAGTGATCCTGACCATTCAGCGTTTTTCCCTCGGAGGGATAGGGCTGGCTGGCTGGCAGAACGACTCAGACATTTTCCTTTTTCCTGAGCAAAATCATACATTTGAGGCTTAAAGAATCGTCTGGCTTTGAGAGATTCCCAGATAATTTTTGCGACTGATAAGTCACATTTCCAATTGAATCGTTCAGCTGCCAAGCTTTGAATGCGGGCTACAAACCTAAAGAACTCACTGAAAAAGTGAACTAATATATCCGTATAAAAAAAGACAACAACAACAATCACACGTTTTTAAATAATCAACTATGACAAAAGGTCGCTTTCTATTCTTATCTTTTAGAAATCATACCTTGTACTGAAGCTCATGATATTGAACAAAAGACATGTGTAACGACGGACACATCTGTGAGGTCAACTCTAAATGGATATGTCTGATGAATAGATGGAAGAATGGTTAGTGTTCTTAAATCTTTAAAATACCTGTATCTCCGTCTTCAAGGGAAACGATTTTAAGACTAGAATTGCACGGTGACAATAATATGCTTTTGAGGCTATTTTAACGTAAAAATAGTGCCTAGTCATATGCCCACGAATAGGTCTTCGACAGAGGATACAAGAACAAAAGATTATTTATTCAAGATGACTGACCATTTGACTTCCCTATAAAGCTCTTAAACATTACGAATTCCGGAAGGTGGGAGGACATGTCTGATATACAGCGACTGAGAATGATTGAATAAGAAACAAAACACTTGTAGGTATTGGCTCTGGCGCTATTGCTTGTCTCCTTTCTCAAGGAATTTAATGGAATTTTGAAGTGCTTTTACGATGAAATTTGCAGCTGTCCGATTCAAGCTTTTTGTAATCAATTTGAAGAAAATTGCTACTTACTGTTTTCAAATAACTTTTTTCTTTCATTTCCTTTAAGTCCATAAATGACACAAATTAGCAACCTATTTCGTAATAGTAAAATCTTGGTACGGTCTGCCTATGGATTTTACATTCATTTCACATGAAAGTTTTAAGTGCAGGTCAAATTTTTCGTGTCAATTGAGGCGGTTTTAAGAGCATTTATAACAAAGTTCGGATCTGACGCGCGTTCTCATTGGCTTAAAAAACCTATTTTATCAAAGTAAAAAGCTCGGAGCCAAAGCTGTTACGCCATCTGTCAATTTGTACAATAATATTAGACCATTTCCTGGACTTCTCTTTAACATTTTTTTGTTAAATGATCCAAAACGACTCTTGGCTTCAATTAATACAGAGTAACCTTTAAGTAACAGCACAAACTACAAGGAGATAGAAAGTGAAATTTCGGTACAAGCAAACTAGCATATTTGTTAAGGACTTATACAAATCATGCAGTCAGAGCAACTGCAATCAAGCTGTGGTCCATCGCGGCTAGCTCATCAGGGTGATCTCTGTTTATCGCAACGAAGCAAGAAATTTGATCGTTTTCCCTTGGAGTGAATTACCAAGAGCTTGTTTCAACATTTTTTCCGATGCGTTGAGTGGAAGGCCTCATTAGTCAGAAGCTTTTACGGACGCTGTTACCTCGAGCAAACATAACGAGCCACAATTCACTGAATATTTCATTTCAAAATTGTGTATTTAGACTTAAAAGCTAAAAGCAAAATTTTTGAGTTTGACTCAAGAAGTAGGGGGGAAACGAGACGTGCTTCTTTCTGCTCTGGCCGCTCTCTGCGTGCTTTACAACAAAACATAACACGGTCAAGGCTTCTTTATTTGTTAAATAAAAAGAAAAAAGTTGATTTTACGTGCTTTTCAACTATTTCTTTAAGCTGACATGGAAAAAAGCCTCGACCCACGCACGCTCTATGGCCTTAAGAGCCTCATCAGTGATACGTGAGTTAACGGAACAACTCCTTTAACTCCGAAGAGTGATTAGCAACTAATTTAATCAAGAGATTATGAACCAGTTTACAATCTCTTTATTTCTCCCAACAGTATTACCTCTGAATCAAACATTAAGTTCTTGAGAGCAAAGGATATGAACGCAAACGCAAGAAGCTCTTGACTGTAAGACAAATTCCTTTGGTAAGTTCCATAGGAAATGTGTAAAGAACAGTATGGAGAAGTTACATGCTGTTAAAACCAGACCTTCTTGGGAGCGCCTAGGAGACGAGACAATACCAACCAAGAGTACATTAACATTACTGTCTACTTATCTTCTCGCAAAGTTAATTGCACTTTTCATTTAATTTCAAAGCAATGGCCAATCGAATGTTAAAAATATTCCGAAATTGCGTTGGCTCATTTTCCTTCGTAATGTGATTGGTCAAAAAAAACTCGCACCACTCTCTAGTCCAATCAGACGCAGAACTAAAATTAATCACCGCCCGCGTTTTCCAGCGCTTCAGGTCGTTGGGTTATCTTTATTTGGATTTATGTTTGGCTCTTATATAGAGATATTATATAATTTTTTTTTCTAATCGGCTGTTTTTTTTGGCCTTAGTTTTGGTTTTGCGACATCCAATCGAAAAGAGCTTAAGCCTTGTCATAAAATACTGAGAGGCTAAATTCACGGTTATCAGAGGGCTTTTTTCGTCTGTTTAACCATTCATTCGTTTATTTAAATATTTATTTATTCATTTGTTATTCTGTTCATTTTTCACTCAGACCGCCAGGGGGCAAAAAAAATAGAGAACTCGATTAAAAGTCACAATTTATCGTCCAAGGCGCCGAGGCTTCCTGTCTTGCAAGAACACGCTTTAGTCTTTATTGAAAAACTTTTCACCTAGAAATCGGCGAGGCACGAAGTGTCTACGACCTCGTTGATTCGTGAATTGCCGCTCAAATGCCTGACAAACGAGAGAGCATGAGTCAGTCTCTTTTCCAGGCTACGCCGTAAAGAGAGCATGAGAGGACCCTGGGAACGATGTTGATCAAGAAAAATAAATCCTGTTTGAAATGATTAAATATCTGTTGACATTGCGGTTACGTTCCCAGACAAAATGTGCATAAATTTTGTTTGGCATGCAACCGGGCAAAAAAGTGGCTGGCTGGAGTCGATTAAGTTAGTGATAATTTTAGCAACCCACTCGAACTCACAGTATAACTTGAGTTATATAAAAATTACTGTTACATTGAGCCCAAGAAAGAAAGGAAAGTTGAAAAATTGTAGGATGTGAGTGTAAACAAATGATTGCGTGAGGTATTGAAATTAATTCATTTAATGATAATGAAATTAATGCAAGCGGCGCCAAACGCGAAATTTACATAAAGTAACCCCCACGCTATTGTTTTGACGGCTTGACAAAGATCAACACTTTACCAGTTGTTTCTAGATATCAGACACAAAAGGGACAATGTTTCCTTTGCTTGTCGGAATAGTACTATCGTTTTGTAAGCTGTCCAACTCCGTACCAAGTGAGTAAACATTTTTTAGTAAAGTAGAATAATATCTCGCCTTAAAATTCTTTGACTTTAAAGCGAGTTCCTTGCGTCTCAGCATTTAAAATATTCGCTATCGAGCTCTCTGCAGCTGAAGAGGGTAAACAGTTTTAGGATTCGAATATTCTCTCGAGAATATTCCTGTAACCAATATCACCAACAAGTAACTTACTGATTATAACGACTCTACCGGGTCGCAGCAACCAAAAATGTCGATTTTGCAGTGATTTTAACCACATAATTTTATTTATTGGAGTTGAAATGAAACTCTCACTTATAAAATATTCTTAAGAAGCACATTTGCTGGCTTGGTTTGAAAAAACAAGGCAAAAAGCGATAGCATCAGGGAAAGTTGAGTACAGTAAGAGAAGTAGGGCCAGTTAAAATTTGTTAAGCAGTTGAAAAGATTGCTCACCTTTTCCGAACTCGGGAATTGTAAAATGATCTCGCTATATAGTTGAAGGACTTCTGTACCCTATAGCGAAAGGACTTTTAGCCGATCGGGGTCATTCCTTTAAAGCCGATTTAGGTAAATTATAGAATCCGATACAACCAAATTTGAGACGGCGATTCGATCCGAGAATTTTAAAGCATCAAAGCTGTCTGGGTAAGATATTTTTAAAAACAGATAGCTTAATTATACAGCCGATCAACAGACTGTCACAAATCCAATGCCAAATCGGCGACAACATTATTACAATTACTGCAATTAATCTTTGTCATTCGTAATGGGAAAATTGAAACGATTCACATACATGTTGTTCGAGTCACATACATGTTGTTGTTCCTTTAAAAAGTCACTCCAAAATAGACTCCTTGGTTCCGCACCATTTTCCGCATGTGAAAAAAAAAATTAGTCGTTTTGATTTAGTTCTCTTTTCTGTTTATTTAAATCTTTAAGTTTTTTTCTCGCGTGAGACATCGTACGAGATTGAGACGGAATAAAGTTGAGCGATTTAGTTACCACTGAGTTCCATTGACCTTTGAATCTTTTGGCAACCTTGGACACGTACATGTAAATTGTGTTTCTCTCAGTCTTGACCGATGTCTCTACAATAAATTATTGAATAGCGTTTTTAATTATAGGTTTAGCATGCACATTTTGCAACAGTGTAATCTTTGGAGCCAACATGCTGCGATTCGACACGCGAGCAAACAGTAGGAAAACAACAAGACATCTGAGATGCCTAAATACCTTGTGAATCTTGTAAAGAATATTTGTAAAACAATAGCGAAAATCTCAAATGATGATAACTAAATATTTACTCGCTTTGGCTTCCGTTATCAAAAGTTTGAATTGGCCCGAGTTTGAACAAAAATTTCCTGGGTATTTCAAATTCATAAAATGAAAATTAGTTTATTAATAACAAATAATAACAAACTTGAGCGGGATGGTGACCACAAACTTTGTAAATTGTGGATTTGTCTGTCCGACTAAAGCGGTGAAAGAATTTTTGTGATGAGCTTATCGTACAGATGCCTCACATTTCCTGAATAGAACGTTCCTAACGGCAAGGCTAGAACGCGTTGCAATTTTTTTGTTATATTTTTGGAAAGCCACTCTTTATAAAGGAGGACCTAAGGTTTTGCGGTTGGGCCAATTTTTTAGATCGGTTTTTTCGGTTTTTGAACAAAATTCGGTTTTGAGTTTTTCAAGCCTAATCAGTTTGCACTTTTTCCTTTTTTTCGGCGATTGGTTTTTGATTCTTTGTCGAGAAAAAAAAAATTTGCCGAGAAAAATTTCAGAGGCAGAATATTTTACTCAGAGCTTTAAACCCACGTACAATGCGAAGGCAGGTTCTTTATTCAAAAAGCTTTCAGTTTGGCGAAATTCTCACCAACTCTGTTTTCCAAACATACTTAAAGGTCATAAAATATTTAGACGCTAAGAGCCAAAGGGTTTTTGCAAAGAGATCATAAAATAAGCATTTCCTATTGATCTGAATGCAACGGAATTGCAGTCGATTTTTATTCAACTGATAATCTTTTGGTTTAATTCTATATCTAAAGTGCAGCAAGAAAAACTGTCTTTTTCTCACAAATTCTTAATGAATCAACAAGACATTCTTTCAGCGTGTGATTTTATGACAATTTTCGTTGGGAAGTCAACTGACAAATCAAAGTGTCGCTTAGTAGCTTTATTAGCGTTAGCATCTAATGTTCGCAATTATCTATAAAATCGTTAAAAGGAAACATAAACAGGCTAGCTTCACCCACTCAATTGACCATATGCAAAATTTTCCTTTTGTTTTTATAGCAGTTAATTGGAAGGGCGCCTTCATCATGTGCATCCTGAGTAATTTTTTTACACAACAAAACGCCGGCCCAGCCCAGCCGGCTCCAGCTACCATTAAAGATTTGATGGAAATTTATACAAACGAAAATTTTGTATTAGTGCACATACGCTGCTTTCGAAATGATTTAACGAAAATGGTAAATCTGGGTATTAAAACATTGCGGATAACTTGAGAGCATGTGGCTGATGAAAAAATGATAAGGCCCCAGATTAACACTTAATCCTTTGAGTGCTTTTTTGACTTTTGGGGTGTTTTTTTTTGGGACTAACATGCTTGGTGTAAGTAGTCATTAGACTTTAAATAGAAGTTAACCTGTGTGCCTCTGCTTTCAGTAATCTTCTCTCCGGGTCATCCATATTTCTAGATTTTTGTTTAGATCCAATAACATTTTTCTTTCTCTCTGGGTAGACATGTCGCTGTTGTTCTTTCTTTTGTTTGTTTTGTTTTGTTTTTATTTGTTTTTGTTTTTGTTTTGTGTTTTCAACCCTCAGCGTAAATTATTTCCATAGACACCCCAGAAGTAAAAGCAATTTTCAAATTTCTCTCTCAAAAGGGACAATGTTTCCCTTGCTTGTCGGAATAGTACTATCGTTTTGTGAGCTGTCCAACTCCGTACCAAGTGAGTAAACATTTTTTAGTAAAGTAGAATAATATCTCGCCTTAAAACTCTTTAACTTTAAAGCAAGTTCCTTCCGTCTCAGCATTTAAAATATTCGCTATCGAGCTCTCTGCAGCTGAAGAGGGTAAACAGTTTTAGGATTCGAATATTCTCTCGAGAATATTCCTGTAACCAATATCACCAACAAGTAACTTACTGATTATAACGACTCTACCGGGTCGCAGCAACCAAAAATGTCGATTTTGCAGTGATTTTAACCACATAATTTTATTTATTGGAGTTGAAATGAAACTATCACTTATGAAATATTCTTAAGAAGCACATGTGCTGGCTTGGTTTGAAAAACAAGGAAAAAAGCGATAGCATCAGGGAAAGTTGAGTACAGTAAGAGAAGTAGGGCCAGTTAAAATTTGTTAAGCAGTTGAAAAGATTGCTCACCTTTTCCGAACTCGGGAATTATAAAATGATCTCGCTATATTGTTGAAGGACTTCTGTACCCTATAGCGAAAGGACTTTTAGCCGATCGGGGTCATTCCTTTAAAGCCGATTTAGGTAAATTATAGAATCCGACACAACCAAATTTGAGACGGCGATTCGATCCGGGAATTTTAAAGTATCAAAGCTGTCTGGGTAAGATATTTTTAAAAACAGATAGCTTAATTATACAGCCGATCAACAGACTGTCACAAATCCAATGCCAAATCGGCGACAACATTATTACAATTACTGCAATTAATCTTTGTCATTCGTAATGGGAAAATTGAAACGATTCACATACATGTTGTTCGAGTCACATACATGTTGTTGTTCCTTTAAAAAGTCACTCCAAAATAGACTCCTTGGTTCCGCACCATTTTCCGCATGTGAAAAAAAAAATTAGTCGTTTTGATTTAGTTCTCTTTTCTGTTTATTTAAATCTTTAAGTTTTTTTCTCGCGTGAGACATCGTACGAGATTGAGACGGAATAAAGTTGAGCGATTTAGTTACCACTGAGTTCCATTGACCTTTGAATCTTTTGGCAACCTTGGACACGTACATGTAAATTGTGTTTCTCTCAGTCTTGACCGATGTCTCTACAATAAATTATTGAATAGCGTTTTTAATTATAGGTTTAGCATGCACATTTTGCAACAGTGTAATCTTTGGAGCCAACATGCTGCGATTCGACACGCGAGCAAACAGTAGGAAAACAACAAGACATCTGAGATGCCTAAATACCTTGTGAATCTTGTAAAGAATATTTGTAAAACAATAGCGAAAATCTCAAATGATGATAACTAAATATTTACTCGCTTTGGCTTCCGTTATCAAAAGTTTGAATTGGCCCGAGTTTGAACAAAAATTTCCTGGGTATTTCAAATTCATAAAATGAAAATTAGTCTATTAATAACAAATAATAACAAACTTGAGCGGGATGGTGACCACAAACTTTGTAAATTGTGGATTTGTCTGTCCGACTAAAGCTGTGAAAGAATTTTTGTGATGAGCTTATCGTACAGATGTCTCACATTTCCTGAATAGAACGTTCCTAACGGCAAGGCTAGAACGCGTTGCAATTTTTTTGTTATATTTTTGGAAAGCCACTCTTTATAAAGGAAGACCTAAGGTTTTGCGGTTGGGCCAATTTTTTAGATCGGTTTTTTCGGTTTTTGAACAAAATTCGGTTTTGAGTTTTTCAAGCCTAATCAGTTTGCACTTTTTCCTTTTTTCGGCGTTTGGTTTTTGATTCTTTGTCGAGAAAAAAAAAATTTGCCGAGAAAAATTTCAGAGGCAGAATATTTTACTCAGAGCTTTAAACCCACGTACAATGCGAAGGCAGGTTCTTTATTCAAAAAGCTTTCAGTTTGGCGAAATTCTCACCAACTCTGTTTTCCAAACATACTTAAAGGTCATAAAATATTTAGACGCTAGGAGCCCAAGGGTTTTTGCAAAGAGATCATAAAATAAGCATTTCCTATTGATCTGAATGCAACGGAATTGCAGTCGATTTTTATTCAACTGATAATCTTTTGGTTTAATTCTATATCTAAAGTGCAGCAAGAAAAACTGTCTTTTTCTCACAAATTCTTAATGAATCAACAAGACATTCTTTCAGCGTGTGATTTTATGACAATTTTCGTTGGGAAGTCAACTGACAAATCAAAGTGTCGCTTAGTAGCTTTATTAGCGTTAGCATCTAATGTTCGCAATTATCTATAAAATCGTTAAAAGGAAACATAAACAGGCTAGCTTCACCCACTCAATTGACCATATGCAAAATTTTCCTTTTGTTTTTATAGCAGTTAATTGGAAGGGCGCCTTCATCATGTGCATCCTGAGTAAATTTTTTACACAACAAAACGCCGGCCCAGCCCAGCCGGCTCCAGCTACCATTAAAGATTTGATGGAAATTTATACAAACGAAAATTTTGTATTAGTGCACATACGCTGCTTTCGAAATGATTTAACGAAAATGGTAAATCTGGGTATTAAAACATTGCGGATAACTTGAGAGCATGTGGCTGATGAAAAAATGATAAGGTCCCAGATTAACACTTAATCCTTTGAGTGCTTTTTTGACTTTTGGGGTGTTTTTTTTTGGGACTAACATGCTTGGTGTAAGTAGTCATTAGACTTTAAATAGAAGTTAACCTGTGTGCCTCTGCTTTCAGTAATCTTCTCTCTGGGTCATCCATATTTCTAGATTTTTGTTTAGATCCAATAACATTTTTCTTTCTCTCTGGGTAGACATGTCGCTGTTGTTCTTTCGTTTGTTTGTTTTGTTTTGTTTTTATTTGTTTTTGTTTTTGTTTTGTGTTTTCAACCCTCAGCGTAAATTATTTCCATAGACACCCCAGAAGTAAAAGCAATTTTCAAAGTTCTCTCTCAAAAGGGACAATGTTTCCCTTGCTTGTCGGAATAGTACTATCGTTTTGTGAGCTGTCCAACTCCGTACCAAGTGAGTAAACATTTTTTAGTAAAGTAGAATAATATCTCGCCTTAAAACTCTTTAACTTTAAAGCAAGTTCCTTCCGTCTCAGCATTTAAAATATTCGCTATCGAGCTCTCTGCAGCTGAAGAGGGTAAACAGTTTTAGGATTCAAATATTCTCTCGAGAATATTCCTGTAACCAATATCACCAACAAGTAACTTACTGATTATAACGACTCTACCGGGTCGCAGCAACCAAAAATGTCGATTTTGCAGTGATTTTAACCACATAATTTTATTTATTGGAGTTGAAATGAAACTATCACTTATGAAATATTCTTAAGAAGCACATGTGCTGGCTTGGTTTGAAAAACAAGGAAAAAAGCGATAGCATCAGGGAAAGTTGAGTACAGTAAGAGAAGTAGGGCCAGTTAAAATTTGTTAAGCAGTTGAAAAGATTGCTCACCTTTTCCGAACTCGGGAATTATAAAATGATCTCGCTATATTGTTGAAGGACTTCTGTACCCTATAGCGAAAGGACTTTTAGCCGATCGGGGTCATTCCTTTAAAGCCGATTTAGGTAAATTATAGAATCCGACACAACCAAATTTGAGACGGCGATTCGATCCGGGAATTTTAAAGTATCAAAGCTGTCTAGGTAAGATATTTTTAAAAACAGATAGCTTAATTATACAGCCGATCAACAGACTGTCACAAATCCAATGCCAAATCGGCGACAACATTATTACAATGACTGCAATTAATCTTTGTCATTCGTAATGGGAAAATTGAAACGATTCACATACATGTTGTTCGAGTCACATACATGTTGTTGTTCCTTTAAAAAGTCACTCCAAAATAGACTCCTTGGTTCCGCACCATTTTCCGCATGTGAAAAAAAAAAATTAGTCGTTTTGATTTAGTTCTCTTTTCTGTTTATTTAAATCTTTAAGTTTTTTTCTCGCGTGAGACATCGTACGAGATTGAGACGGAATAAAGTTGAGCGATTTAGTTACCACTGAGTTCCATTGACCTTTGAATCTTTTGGCAACCTTGGACACGTACATGTAAATTGTGTTTCTCTCAGTCTTGACCGATGTCTCTACAATAAATTATTGAATAGCGTTTTTAATTATAGGTTTAGCATGCACATTTTGCAACAGTGTAATCTTTGGAGCCAACATGCTGCGATTCGACACGCGAGCAAACAGTAGGAAAACAACAAGACATCTGAGATGCCTAAATACCTTGTGAATCTTGTAAAGAATATTTGTAAAACAATAGCGAAAATCTCAAATGATGATAACTAAATATTTACTCGCTTTGGCTTCCGTTATCAAAAGTTTGAATTGGCCCGAGTTTGAACAAAAATTTCCTGGGTATTTCAAATTCATAAAATGAAAATTAGTCTATTAATAACAAATAATAACAAACTTGAGCGGGATGGTGACCACAAACTTTGTAAATTGTGGATTTGTCTGTCCGACTAAAGCGGTGAAAGAATTTTTGTGATGAGCTTATCGTACAGATGCCTCACATTTCCTGAATAGAACGTTCCTAACGGCAAGGCTAGAACGCGTTGCAATTTTTTTGTTATATTTTTGGAAAGCCACTCTTTATAAAGGAGGACCTAAGGTTTTGCGGTTGGGCCAATTTTTTAGATCGGTTTTTTCGGTTTTTGAACAAAATTCGGTTTTGAGTTTTTCAAGCCTAATCAGTTTGCACTTTTTCCCTTTTTTCGGCGTTTGGTTTTTGATTCTTTGTCGAGAAAAAAAAAATTTGCCGAGAAAAATTTCAGAGGCAGAATATTTTACTCAGAGCTTTAAACCCACGTACAATGCGAAGGCAGGTTCTTTATTCAAAAAGCTTTCAGTTTGGCGAAATTCACACCAACTCTGTTTTCCAAACATACTTAAAGGTCATAAAATATTTAGACGCTAGGAGCCCAAGGGTTTTGCAAAGAGATCATAAAATAAGCATTTCCTATTGATCTGAATGCGACGGAATTACAGTCGATTTTCATTCAGCTGACAATCTTTTTGGTTAATTCTATATCTAAAGTGCAGCAAGAAAAACTGTCTTTTTCTCACAAATTCTTAATGAATCAACAAGACATTCTTTCAGCGTGTGATTTTATGACAATTTTCGTTGGGAAGTCAACTGACGAATCAAAGTGTCGCTCAGTAGCTTTATTAGCGTTAGCATCTAATGTTCGCAATTATCTATAAAATCGTTAAAAGGAAACATAAACAGGCTAGCTTCACCCACTCAATTGACCATATGCAAAATTTTCCTTTTGTTTTTATAGCAGTTAATTGGAAGGGCGCCTTCATCATGTGCATCCTGAGTAAATTTTTTACACAACAAAACGCCGGCCCAGCCCAGCCGGCTCCAGCTACCATTAAAGATTTGATGGAAATTTATACAAACGAAAATTTTGTATAAGCGCACATACGCTGCTTTCGAAAAGATTTAACGAAAATTGTAAATCTGGGTATTAAAACGTTGCGGATAACTCGAAAGCATGTGGCTGATGAAAAAATGATAAGGCCCCAGATTAACACTTAATCCTTTGAGTGCTTTTTTGACTTTTGGGGTGTTTTTTTTTGGGACTAACATGCTTGGTGTAAGTAGTCATTAGACTTTAAATAGAAGTTAACCTGTGTGCCCCTGCTTTCAGTAATCTTCCCTCTGGGTCATCCATATTTCTAGATTTTTGTTTAGATCCAATAACATTTTTCTTTCTCTCTGGGTATACATGTCGCTGTTGTTCTTTCTTTTGTTTGTTTTGTTTTTATTTGTTTTTGTTTTTGTTTTGTGTTTTCAACCCTCAGCGTAAATTATTTCCATAGACACCCCAGAAGTAAAAGCAATTTTCAAATTTCTCTCTCACTGTAAATAGATTATGGACCACTCGTTATTTTCTGGGGGGGGGGGGGGAAATCATTAGGTTTTCAGAGTAAAACAAAAAGGAGGTCGGTCATTGACAACAGAGTATGGAAGAGGGACTATAAAAAAAAAATTGAGCGCCAATTAAGTGCCAATAAGGGAGGATCAGGAATCATAAGAATATTTGAAAGCCTTATTGAGGATCCGGGGATTGGATTGTAATACAACCGACATTCCCTCCCCCCCCCCCCCCCCACCTCCACCCATTGATAAATAATCAGGGTCCTTTCTTTAGACTTGCTTAAAAATAAGATTACTTCCACACTAACACGTTTATTTTCTCACCCAACGTTTCATCAGCTAACGATCCATGCATTACGTACAAAGAGCTTCAAGACTCTGCTCGTTCTCAGTTCAACCGCCTCTCTGGCTTACAGGATGGAAAGTGCGACAGAAAGTTAGTTCCAGGTTGGTACAGGTTTAAAGGCGGAGCTGGGACAAAGATGCCAGAGTCTTGCGTCAAGCCACTCCAATGTAGTACCCATTCCCCTGGCTGGTACGACGGGCCCCATCCAGCGAACGTTGGGGGAATTTCATCCGGAAGAGTTTGTTTCAGTTGGATGGGTGTTTGTTGCCAATGGTCCAGCCCTGCAAAAGTAAAGCGGTGCAATGGTTTTTATGTGTATAGGCTGTCGCCGACTAGCCATTGCGCTCTACTGTACTGTGGAAACGGTACTGCAGGTAGGAAAAACGCAAGAGGCTGGGGACTAGCCGTTGTTTGTCGTCTGTGGGGGGGGGGGGGGGGGGTTGGGAGATCACACGGGGAACGGAAGAGGGATCTGTCTTCTCTAACAGGGTTTTGGGAGGGGAGGGGACTATTGAAAATCGACTTCCAATTGACTGCCAATGAGAGAGTTCTTCAGAATACTTCACAGCCTATGAAGAGAGGGGATCAAGTTAATTTTAATGTTACGCAACCAAAATAATGACTTTAAACCTGTAAACCAAACAAGTTTAAATACGAAAATGTCGTTTTCTCAAATAATCTGTCGCGTGCGGCTGACCTCATTTACAAAAAGGCGGGTATCGTCAATTCAGAAATGGAAACTCATTTGATATTGAACATTTCCACTATCAATATCCTCCAATAAGTAGCCATCTATTCCATAATTTCCAAGGGCCATTCCAAGATAGGACACACCGCTACAACACAAGGCTGCTTTTCCTTTGCCAAAGGAGGCTTAAAGCCTTAGAGTAACGCCCATCCACTCTAAAAATGCTTAATCTTATTTTTACAAATCCTTACATGAAGGACTTAGGTTCCAAATCATCAATTTTAAAACGAAGATGGAAAGTTACTGTTCCAAATTGATTCTGTTGTTACTCATTAATCTTCAGAGTCGACTGTGGAACCTACAACTTTGCCGTCTCTCGTAAGTACAACAACAAAACCAGGTAAATATTCCGTTCTTTAATGCTAATAAAATGTAAGTTTTGCCAAGCAAAACAAAAATATTGTTTTCACAATTAGCGTGAATCAAGAAGACTGGATACACGATTTGCAAAAGAAAAAGTGTATTGAATTTCGCTATTTCTCTTTAGGTAAAGCTAAAAGAACTGTTTTGGAATTATGCTTAATCAATATGCATTGACAACATTCTGTCACCATTATTCATAATGCATCGTCTTGAATAATGTTGAACTACTCTGAGGTGCATCCTTCCCTACCCTCCCCCCCCCCCTTCCCGCCCGAGGAAAAAAGTGAGGTGACAGGCAGAATAAGATAACGGAAATAGCGAGGGAAGTTATTGAGTCAACCTCATTAAACTTCAGAGTCGAGTGTGGAACCTACAACTCTGCCGTTGCTCGTAAGTACAACAACAAAACCAGGTAAATATTCCGTTCTTTAATGCTAATAAAATGTATGTTTTTACTCCTATGAGTGACCAAGAGAGAATTTCTCCTAACAGTATCAATACAATATCAAGCATAGAAATGATGAGAATAAAAAAAAATATCAGTTAGGAGATTATTAGTCGATCCAATACCAAATTCTCCAAATTGATATTATAAGAATTGTGTGGCAGACAGTTAAGAGAATTACTAATGAGATCTTGGGAGTTAAAGGGTTAACACCTCAATATCAGCATGTATATTCTTTACCTTCTCCTCTGTACATTTCTTCTGATACTGACACGGAGAATTCGTTTAAAACTCAAAAGCTTATTTTGTTTAAAAGATCGTTTCCCATTTTTTCATTCATGGCCTCATGATGTTTGATTCAGCAGGAATAAAGCAAATTTCACTTGCGTGTCCAAACTAATCTGCTAATTTGCTTTAATCAGAAGCCAAACAGAAACCAGTCAGCTTGACTTGATCGCCCGCGTTTTCCTGCGCTTTTGGTAGACCGCTTGTTTTTACTATCAGTCCTCATTGGCTAACGATGACGCGAACCTTTGTAATGATTGGCTGTTGTGATTACTCTGGTTTTGGTTTTAGGGTAGTCAATAGTCTAATTTATAGTTGCGAGAGTGGTTGCCAAGCCTCTTAATAAGAGTGAGGCTACGTTTGACCTAGTTATAATACAAATGTTGCCGCTTTTCGAAAGTAAATTACTTTGTTATCATGCTCACTAGATAAACTGGTCTCTATCACGACAAGGTCAGCTTCAGCCTCAATCCAAATTAAAGGCTTGGCAACTAACTATACAACTGTAAAATGGCCCATTGAAAAACTACTCCAGTGTAAGGAAAATTAGATAGTAGTCACTCGTAAGCTTAAGGGTTAAAAAAAGAGAGATGTTCAGGCACCGCCAATATCATTACGTTATCAGGTGACGACTTTACCATTGACGTGAAGTGCGACAGAGACCAAATCAAAGTCATGTTACACATCAAATCTCACCTCAATTACGATCCAGAAACCGTCCACCTCAACGACGCATCTTGCAAACCTTCCTTCCAAAACAGCAGCCACATATTTATCAAATCAACGCTCGAAGGATGTGGAATGATATGGAATGTCTCGCAAGACGGTAAAATGCTTATTTATCGCAACGCTATAACAGCCCTTGTGAAGGGCCGAGGCTCCTTGGGTTTGCATGCGTCACGTGACCACCTGGCCGTGTTTGAATTCCAATGTCGTTACCAGAAGACAGCGTTGTTATCCGTAATCTCATTCAATCCGTCGGAAATATTGGTGATCAGTGATATACGTAAGTATTAGAAAGACTAAGTAGAGATATTAAAGAATTCAAGCTATCACGATTGCATCGCCTAGCCAAATTTCCATCGAAAATTTGCTTCCATCACCTATGAGGATATCGCGAGTGTTCAATGGGGTTTTGCACAACTCTGATGGTGTTCAACCACCCCCTCTCTCCCCTCTCTTTCTCTTATCTCTGTCTTCCACATTCCCATGACCCCGTCAGAGTGAGCAGAGTTGATTTCCAAATGGAATGTCAAAAATTGGCCATCGCGGTTTCCTCTCTCAGCGACCTCGCATTGTGTCTTTGCTTGTGACCGAAGGAAATGCACACTTGAAGTTATAAAACAAACGTGCGGGGCCACTTTTCTGCGCAATAAATCTTTCATTTTCCCTCCTTCTCTATCATCGTCCAGAATTCCAAATTGTCATTTTTCAATTCAGTGTTAAACGTAATCCAGAATTACTTCTTAACTCGCTCTGATTGGCCTGGAAAACTTGCCCTATCTTCTCAACCAATCTTATGCCAGAGTCTAACCCAAAGACGCTTGCCACGCCTTCCACTGTCTACTTGTAATTCGCTTTGAGTTTTCATTTCCCCATGGAATGCTAGTACATTGCATAACCATGATAATAATAAACCATGAGACTCAATCGAAACGCCCTCTAAATTTACAGTAGCATAACTGCTTCAGAAAGAAAAGATTCATTACTATTCCGAGTTTCGTTCCATCTCACAGAGTCGTTTGGAAATTTCACGTTCGAGATGAACCTATTCAAAACCGGAGATTTCCGTGAGCATTACACAGAATACCCTGTTGGACCAGTAGACGTAGGAACAGACATTTTTCTTCAGGTGGCAGTGAAATCAAATGATACTGGAGTTATTGTGTTTGTGGATGAGTGCAAGGCGACAGCCACACCTAATTATGATGATGAGATGCAGTTCGTTTTCTTAGAGGATGGGTAAGTTAAGAAGAAATATTCGAAAGACGTCGCCATTAAAGCGTAAATATGAACTTTCTGTTGATCACCCCTCTTCTTTCATCTCCATGCGAACAAGTACGAGCGACAAGAAATGAAATTCCTTGACTCAAACATTTTTTTTCTCGGCGTTGCTGTTTTTTGTGTGCTCGTCACTGACCGCTTACTGAGTTGTTTTCAAAATGGAGTTGTTCATATACTCCATATAGATATTGTAGAATGTAACCTTTTTACCAGGGCTTTTCTCTTGAAATTGGGAGAAGCTCTGGGAGAGAGAATGTATATCTGAAGATACTTTTCAACTTTAGAATCTCAACCGAAGTATTTAGCTAATTTTTAAAGAAACTTTTTAGAACAGGGGGAATGCTACTCCTCAAAGAGACTCGTAAGTGGATTATGCAGCCGCGAATGGTAAATGTACCCGAGCACCACTTTAATGAGCGACGGACCAGTTAAGGGAGTACCTAGATATAAACAACGGTGATTTGAAGCCACTTCGGTTCGTGTATTGACGGAACTTTCATCACATTACAGGTGTCCCAAGGACAACAATCTTCGCTATAACTACACCTTGTCATCTGTTCAGCGTTTCATCATGGGCGCGTTTCACTTCCGCCCCGTAAAGTCAGAAGAAATCTTCCTCCATTGTTTAGTGTTGGCCTGTCTTCATTCTGATGAGTCTTCGCGCTGCGCGAAAGGATGTCCGTTCGAAAAGAGGAAAAGGCGAGTCACGGAAGAAAACGTTGAACAACATCTGGCTGTGGGACCCATAATTGTTTCTTCCTCCCAACCAAAAGAGCCTTCAGGTAGAGCTGATTGCTTTGATTAAGAGCAGAACCTGGTGAAATTTCTGCTCCATATTCGCAATACAATTTAACCTCTTAGGAATTTATTTTTCGATAAATGGCAATTTTATCGTTTGTCTCACGATATAGAGTGAAGCTATCAGTTGTACTGATTACGCCGTTATGACTTCTATAGTGCAGTTTTCGTCAGGCGACGAAGTCCACGGTTCACGTATCATTAATCATAACATCTTGGTTTGCTGTTATTGGTGTGTTTGTTTGTTTGTTCATCGATTCATGCATTTGACAGCTGATTTCCTTACCAACCTGTCCGTTGGTTCATTCGTTCATTCTCTCATTTATTCATTCAGGCAGTCATTCAATCATTTATCCTTGCATTTACGCATTCATTGACGCATGCATGCACATATTCATTCATCGTTCATCTACTCATTGATTTATTCTTTTCTTGAAATTCATGTACACATCTATTAATTCATTCATTCAACGCTTCCTTCGTACGCGACTTCATTTCTCTAATCATGTATCAACCTGGATTTTCCAAATTTGGTTGTTTTGGCTGTGGTGATGAGACCGTTGCCAAAAGTTGACGAACGAATTGGCTTTCCCCAAGGCTTTTTCACTTGTTCCCCCAAGAGAAACTTACAAGATGCTTTCTTTCGATAGTTTGATTAAGTGACGTGTTCATTCAGCGAGTTCAGCATTAGTTCATGACTCACTTGTCTTGGATTACCTTGCAGTGTCATCCTCACCTAAAGACGACACCACCACCATAGCCGTAGTGGCAGGAGTTCTCGGCTTCGCCGCCCTTTTTCTTGTGGTAGCCGTGGTAATTATTCTTCGCAAGCCCCACAGGACACCCAACGTGGCTGGAGCGACCATTACTCTACTAGTACGAAGCAATGATCCAGGACCGAGCTGAAATGGAATCCAATGAATTTATAATTTTCTCGGATTCGGTCCTCGATCCTCCCGTTAAGTTCCTTCCGGGAAGTACCGGTGCATTTTTCGAAAAGTGGCTAATAATCAAGACTAAATTTAGAGCACTGCAGTAAAACGTTGGGCATGCGCAAAGGATCAATTTTGGCCGCACACGCGCCAATTTCCCGCGCAAAATTTCTAAGGAAAACAATATGCCCAAAACATTGACAAATAATCAAAACAATTGAACGTTCATGGACTCAAAGAGAGAAAAATAGAACTCATAAATTTTTTATCAAGTGCGTTATTGATTTAGCATTTTGTTTTAAGCTTTATCGAAAGAATGATACGGTCGAAGAAAATTACCAATTCTCTTGTACGGTCTTAAACACTGCTTCTTACTGGCTCGTGTTGTTGCTTATAACCCGCGTAAATTTTGTGCTTATCGTGATTTTTACGGACTGAAAGAAAGCCACTTAGCTATTATAACGTTCATACATGCATAGACGAACCAATTTGTTATGATTTGGTTTCTAAATTTCTAATTCCAACTTTTGCCCAGTTTTTTAGGTATCGTAACGAGAGAGAATTTATAGTGTGTTTTGTGGACTGCATTGGAGAAGAAATGTTTCGTAAGCGTTTTTCATAGGCACTTGACACCTTACTGTATGTAAATAGGACAAAAAAACAACATTTTGGGGGTTTTCGTAATGGTCAAATTTCAAAATAGGTAGAAGTTATATGGGGCATGATTTCTAATAACAAAAAATATGTTAAGAAATCAAAGAAATATATCCATAGTATTTATTATAAAATTCTCCGTCCATCAAGCTGCTTTGTGTCCGCACAAGAATTGCGAGTGCTCATCTCTCATTGCTTCATTGGGCAACAAATAAACGCGTAAACAAATGTGACCTTATTTTGATTATTTTTTCTAGTAAATTGCAATTACAACGAAACCGGGAAGGATAGAATCGGCATTTCTTACAGATGCTTCAATCTAGGTGTAACTGTCTCTTCTTACCGTTGAGAAAGTAATTTCGATTTTTTGTCACCTTTTATGGTGTCTATGGTATTTACCATATATCAAAACAGCCTTGCGACGTATTATAACTATGTGGATCAATTAAAAAATGCCACTCAAATCATGATTTACCATAGCTATGGCATTTTGCCGTCGTTTTGTTTGAGGGCTGTTATAATGAAGGAGTTTGAAGGGGTTTGGGTTCGTCGTTGAGTGATGCTCTACGACCTCCAGGTGAAACACCACACGTCGAACTTAAGCTGCTTCAAAACCACCCATAATAACAATTCGAAGCACTGAGGATAAAAAAACACCTTAGGTGAGGAGATTGAGTCTTCCAAGACGTTATTTCATAAATATTATTTTGGATGAGTGGATAAGCAGTATAGTAAATCCCGAATATTCACTGCAAAATGTACTGAGTAGGGAGACAGATTATAGCGGAGCTCGCAGAACGAAGCCCCATACCATTTTAATCTGGTAGTAACTGAACGATCGAAATCCTCAATACATAGATGAACAGTAACGGTAATATTTTGACTTAATCATTTGCCCTCCAAATCAAATTTTCATGGGCTTTTTTTCTTTGCGATTCGGCGACGGTTTTGGTTAAAACTTACTTCTCAAAGAGAGAAAACCTAATCTTTTGTAGGACTTGAAACAGTGGAGAACTTTATAATCTTTTAGTACTTTTTCATATTAATAATATCAATTTTAGTCTGGAAGATTTCTCATCGGATCAGCTCGCCTTTAAGTTTCGTTTATAAAGAAAATTGCTATCAGTATTTACTGCGAGTGTTGGTTAACAAGAGAAGTCCACTGAATTCCTCCCTAGCTCTTTGACAGCAATGCTCATGGGGACATTTGACGCCTTTAAAAAAACAGGAAAATTTATAGTTGGGAAAAAATTTATTAACTACATATCATTTGTAATCTATTGCTATATAATCAATCAAAAATTTAAAGTTTTTGAACGTTCCAATGGTAAGATAAACATCGGGTTTTTTTTTAAATTCAGTAAAAGTTAATTCTGCTGAGATATTTTGATGGTGAAAGTTGTCAAACTTTATTGTTCCTTTAGAAGAAAAAGATGAGACAAAGCAAACGAAGATCTGCTAAAAAAGTCACTTGAATATCATTTTCCTTTTACCATGCAATATCAGGGTATTTCGGTCCTTGCACAATATTTAAAAGATTGACACGAAAATCCCAATTAACACGTCAACTGGTTGTGGTTTATTCACACTGGAACATATTTTTGTCCACCGAAGTATTTTTTCCCGTTAAAGCTAGGGACGAGATTCTCGATAACTTTTTCAATACAAAACGTTAGGAATATCAAATAATCACATTAGAAACGACCTTTATTGAAAGCAAAGCATATTTGCGACGCGAGAAGTAAGAACAAAGATGCTTCCAGAAACAAACACATTAATACAACACTTTTACAGATAACGCTTTCTAGAGGAAAAGTGCGAAACCACAAGAAAAAGGTGAAAGGATAACATAGAAAATCTCTTTTTAAATTACTTCACATATACCAAATAGCTTAAATATTTTAAAACTCTCCAATACAATAGACCAATCTTGTTTCTTTCTGCGTCGTGTAGCTACAACTCTCTTTACAGCTGTTTGAACCGTTTCGTCGACAGAAGTATATCTTCTATGTGAATTACTCTTATGGCGAACAAACGTGCGCTTCAGTTGATTAGGCGCATTTGGTTTTGGTTGATTCAAGAGTTAAACAAAAAAAGTTGAGTATTCACTATTCAAAAACAACAATAATTGACATTCTTAATTTTCTTATGCATAGGCAAGTTTGTAATCCAAGGAGTCGTGTAAAGGAACTTTATCGCTATCACCAACTTAGAGCGAATTTTGTTATTCAAGTTGTATTCCTGTTCCTCTGTTACCTCGGTCAGGATGGGCGAGGCACCAGAATCAGGACAATTTATTGGCAGTGAGGCCGATTTCAATTCGGAGCTGCCCAATGACGAAGAATGGGACACAGACTTGGAAGATTCATGCCCAGAGAAAATCAGCAATATTTCTCAAGAGCAGATATACTTAGCAGCTTGTAAAAAGCTGGGAGTACCTCCTGCATCAAACTTCATTAAACAAATGAGAAGTAGTAAAGTTGACCTTCGACATTATGGTCTCCTAGATCAGGGGTTGCTAGCAGTCTGCCATGCTCTAAACCGAAACATAACAGTGACCACGTTAAATCTTCATGACAACGGAATAACCAAAACAGGTGCTCAAGGCCTTGCATCTCTTCTTGAGGAGAACTGCTTTCTAACTGACCTTGACATTTCTGGAAATGATATCGGTGTCGAAGGTAGCCAAGCTATGGAGCGTATGCTTAAGAACACTTCTTCACTCAGACAGCTACACGTTTCAAACATTTGCAGAAATGGTGGCCATATTCTTCCTCTCCTTGAGGGACTCAAAGAAAATTATTATTTGAAAGTTCTTGACTTGAGCCATAATTGCCTAAACGATGAAGGAGCTGCTACTTTAGGCTCAATATTGTGCGAGACAAGTTCACTAGAATTTCTTAATGTGCGATGGAATAACATAACCGCCCAAGGGGCAGCGGATCTCATAAATGGCCTTCGAGATTGTTACACTTTGAAGGAGCTCGACTTTTCTTGGAATAGCTTGTCTGGGGAAGGAGCACAAGCCTTGAGAGTTGCACTCGAGGCAAATGAGTCACTGCTGCATCTGGATGTTACCAACACGTCAATTCGGCTGCCTGAGGCAAAGATCATCGCGAAGGGGTTGAAAAGAAACAAGACTCTCCAGGTGCTGTACATTGGAAATAATCCGTACTTGAGTAAGGGTGTGCATGCGCTCTTAAAAGCAATTCGCCGAAATCACGAGAGTGCCCTCGAAGAGCTTCATCTACAGGGGATGGCTCTTGACAGAGATTGTCATAAAGAGCTGGAAGATGTGATCCAAAAGAGGCCCAACTTTAACTGCACCTGGCAAATAAGTATCCAGGGAGGTCAAGCTAGGGACCTTATGAGCCCAGAAAAAGCCTCGCCATTGGATGTATTTGTGCGCTTCGCCCGCAACAGTGGACTGCGAATGATGGACATGTTCAAAGAGCTTTCTGGTAAGCGCGACACGATTGTGGAAGAGGATTTTATCGCAGGCCTGAAGAAAATGAACATTAGCATGACAAAGGCTGATTTAAAGACTGTGTTTTCCATTCTGGATGTCAATGGAGACGGAAAGTTACAGTTCCATGAATTTCCCAACCTTGTCGCCCTAAAGCTGCATGAACAGACTCTCGAACGAACAAAACTGAATATTTAAGAAGGACAAAATTTCTTAGGTATAAGTCTCCGCTCATTGCATGTGCCGTTAATTCACACCACTGTACTTTGAATCAAGTAAGCACAACCCAAAGATTTGGAGGCTAATACAAATTACAGCCACCAAACGCACGAAATCGTAAAAATATTGCTTAGGATAAACTCTTGCTTTCCGAATAAAGACATGGGATTACTTTTCTTTCCGTCTCAGAATAAGGCAGTTAAACACAAATTATTCCCTCCTTAATTTGAAAAATTGCAATCTGCTTCAGAGATGTTTCAGGAAAATTGGGAGAACATGATGCAATATCATTAGATCATTTTGTTTTAGATGACAGTTTTTTTCTCCTTCCACGATATAATATTATGCACGATGTCACCTTAGTTGTTCGTTAGCTGGAAAATGGTATAACCATTACAATGTGCTTATTCTTTGTTTCGTTTTAAAAACACAATATTTCCCTTGACTCTCCCATGAATCCGAGGGGGAAAACAACACTTCTACCAAATCTCTTCTCAAATGTCTTATCCTTGTGGTTATTTTAAGTGTTAAAAGTAAAACTGAAAGAAAAGACACTTCACCTTTTCCCGTGGCTAGATCAATAACAATTAAAGACAAGCATAAATATATTTGCTTTTTAATAAAACGGGTAAATGCATAATTACATCGGCATTCAAAATTGTATCTTCTTCTAATGAGCGCATTCAGGGGTCTACAGAAGATGCAACTGATACTCACAATTCTCTGTCATTAAACATGAATTTGGTGCGACATCCCTCAAATGCGGTTTACATGGGAGTGAAACTGAGAAGATATAGCTACTGAAACCTTTTAGCATTAGTGGAATATAGAACTTTAAATTCAATATCAAACAATGCTATTTAACAAAGTAAGACAAATCTTATTAGATGGGCAGCTCGAAATTGACCCTCATTTTCACGCTACGGGCAAGTTCAACAATATTGGAAAGGCGGACAACCTGGAAACAAACGGACAAAGACGCCAATAATTAGCGATTTGCATCATATTGACTTTCACAAACACTATAAGTTGCAATTTCCTATTGCCGTATCATGAAGCTCAGTAAAATCACTGCAAAGTAGTGCTCTTCTCTTAATGTTTAAAGTAAAGACTCTTACCATTTCAGCAGCTTCTTCAAGGTCATCACAGGCGATAATTCTTAACCCACTAGCAGCAATGAGAGCCTTCGCGTCATCCACTCGAGTTCCTGCCGAGTAAACACAAATAGGACACATCTAGATCTCATCAGAAGAGGTTTTTCAATTATTAAATATATAGGTTCAGTAAATTAGACCTGTGAAAACATAAATGTGTAGTTACGGACACCTCTTCTGCTTCTGAAGGATGAGACGTGATGAAAAAGGCGTACAAAACGTTATTTTGCTCCCCCCACCAAAATGCTTTCAATAAAACCTGGCACCTGCCGGAGCTCCGGCGGGTATTCTGTTGTGAATTGCCGGGTATACTATGGAAGCTTTCGAGCAAAATCACGAAGTGAGACCCAAAACGCCTCGAGATCTTGTCGAGTTCTTTCAGTCGACTTTTACCTTTACAAAAGAGTTTCGACAAAAATGATTGACATTGTCTTATCCTATGTTCCAGCACACATTTCATACATTTCCAGCAAAAATAAATTTTGAGTTTCCAAGAACATACATCTTCTGACTCATATTTCGGTAACCAGTCACCATATGTCCTTTCAGAGGACGTTTTGTGTGAAACTCAGTGAGCAGGCTTGCATGTCAGCACATGGAAGATTTCGATCAGAAATAAAACGATCAGTATAAAGGACACGAAAATTTAATGATCATCTACGGAAGTTTAACACCGAAAACTCTGACTGAAGCCAGTCTATTCTGAATGGAATGGAATGGGACAACACGAGGGAAATTCTCCGGCGGGTGCTTTACCGAGGTAGCTACCTTCTTCAAATCTTATTGAAAGCACTGCTGCCATCACTTTTCAATCAGTGGACAACAAAGACAAATGAAGCAAGCTGGAAAGGTACACCCAAATTAAAGTGCAACCATGGCAACTTCACCACGGTTCGACGCAGACTCGTGGTAAGATTGCGGTCTCCTACACCGACAGGAGATTATAGATTCGTCCCCAATCTTGCAGCTGACTTAGAGAAACAAATGAAGGAAAGCCTACTAACGTATAGATCAATATGCATTCCTAAAGATTAACTTTCAGTTTAAGAAGATCACTGCAGACAGTACCTTGCAATCGTACGACAATAGGAATATTCAGTTCCAGATGTCTCGCTGCAGCAATGATTCCTTCCGCTATGACGTCACAGCGCATGATACCACCAAAGATGTTCACAAGAGTTGCGTGGACCTAAATAAAATCCATCCAAAAAATCATTCGGTTACTATAATTTCCAGCTTAAGGATTACCCTAAACAAATTCGTTGTAAGGGATGTAAGTTTTTAAAACAACACCGTAATTTTGGGTTCCAAAGCCCATCATTCAACGCACCTAACTCAACTGATAATCGTAGAAAACCTGTCATCACAGTGGAAACAAAGCCTATTCTGGGTTTTTAGAACACCGTTATGATGCAAACACAAAATATTATGGCTGAATAATAGCTTTTTACCATTTTGCGATAGTCTCACGACCTACAAAAATCTATAGAAGCTACTGGTGAACAAGCAGGTCACGTAATGGTACCTTTTTGTCGTCACTGATGATCTTAAATGCTGCCATAACCTGCTGTATTGTTGCACCACCGCCAACATCCAAAAAGTTTGCGGGCTCACCACCATGTAGTTTGATTATGTCCATGGTCGCCATAGCTAAACCGGCGCCATTCACTAGTGAAAGAGTTCACGTTATTGAAATGAAATATCATTTGATCGCCATAATTATTTATAAATGATACCGTATTTACTCTCTGACGTCGCCCTCGAAAAAACGCGGCGTTCATTCAGATGAAATGTCTCTTATTCGCGCATTGTAAACAAACAAACAAAACAATATAAAACTACATGTAAGTATCTACACCACTGTTTCACATATCGCACGCCACTCAGTTACGATTCTATCTCAGCCGAAAAGCGAGAAGTTAGACCTTAAAAAAGTTTTTATTTTGCATAGTGCCCACAATTGAGTGACCACAATTCTTGTCGGTAATATAAGAAGGCTTTGAAATATAAGCTACCGTTGAATAAACACCGTACAACCACGACATAACGGTAGTGCTCCAGGTTAATATTGTAATTCAAATCCTAAATCCTCGAATCTGATTGGCTGATCACGCGCTCCTAACGGGTTGAGCTTTTTACAAAACGGACCTTGGTACGGAGTTATTTTCCGCACCATTCGCGGCTCGGCTGAAAAAAGTAAACACACGGAAAAGAAACAAATATACGTTGCTTACTGGTCTAGTTCGGTCCATATGGTTTAAAATTGTGCCCTTGGTCTTGAGTACGGCCGTACTCAGGATCTGGGGCACAGTTTTGACCTCCCACCTAGTAAATAAGAAAAAGCTGTAACTTACCCAGACATCCAATACTTCCGTCAAGTCCAATGTAGTTCAGATTTTCTTTTCCTGCTTCTACTTCCCTCTCGTCTTCTTGCGACCAATCTTTCAGTTGAAACACTTCTGGTTGTCGAAATTCAGCATTGTCATCAAAAAGCACTTTGGCATCCATACATACAACTGAAAAAGAGAATCCTTCATCAAATACAAATTTTACTTCATTTATTGCCCCCAAATGAGTATTTCAAGCAAGAAAAAAAACGAGTTTAAAGTTTTACTCCCACTGGAATTTCACTCAGGTACAAATGCACTCTAAAGGAAAAAAGGTATTTCCCAGAAAATGAGTGTCTTTTACAGGTTATTTAAAAAAAGTCTTCATTTTAGTGTTTGTAAGTCAAACCACTCCAGTTTAACCCTCTCATTGCCATGATGTCATAAGTAATTCTCTTTACTGTCTGCCATACAATTCTTTACTTGTTAGTTCAGAGAGTTTGGTATTGGATCAACCAACAATCCTCTACTTGATATTTTTCTTCATTCTCATCAATTTTCAGCTTGATATTGTATTGATATGGTAAGGAGTAATTCTCTCTTGATCACTAACAGGAGTCGGTTTACAAATTATGGGCCATTGGGGTATTTATCCTGCTTTGTAAATATTGAGGAGATCAGCATGAGTGCAGAAGAAAATAAAAAACAGAAGGCTAAAAAAAAAAAGTCTCGGCCACACTGCAGCGTGTTAAATTTACAATATTTGTTTGTGACATACAAATTATGTATTTAACCCTTTCATTCTCGAGATCTCTGAAATAAACCTCCTTACTGTCTGCCATGTAATTCTTATGATAATAGCTCAGAGAATTTGGTAAATCAGATCAACTTATGATCTCCTTATTGATATATTTTCTTATTCTCATCACTTGTCTGCTTGATATCGTCTTGGTATTGTAAGGAGAAATTCTTTCTTGGTCACTCTTTGGAGTTAAAGGGTTAAGGATCATGTGATACCCCATTATAGCCTAGAGGACATCAGAATAAGAAAAAACAAGTCGAGAAATAACTTTAAAAATGCTCGCAATGCCCACAAGAGGCTGCCCTTAAGAGCAAGCTCCTCCTTTAAGTGACTACATGAGGAAGAATGGAGAATTTTGGGAAAATGGCTAGTTTTCTGGTGTGATGCTAACAGAGTGTGGCTGTAGAGAGAGGCTCCAGTTAGTTTGATGGATACTAACCTCTTCCTAGTACATCTTCACTCATGGGGTTTATTTCAATAAGTGTGGCATCCTTTTCAATAAACAGATCATAAAGTCGCACAATGAAATCAGCAGCCTGATCTGCACAGCTTTCACTAAAACCCATCTTTTTGGCAAACTCCAGAGCATCAGATTTTGACAATCCTGGGGAAAAATTGTTAAGAACCCACATAATCATTTAAAACCCTGCCAAGGCAGTCCTGTGTGTGATGCAAAAAAATTAGTTTACCATAAGTTCAGGTAAAATTTTCAAAATAGTTCAAGATGTATTTAACCCTTTTAACTCCCAAGATCTGATTGTTAATTCTCCCCCCTTGCTGCTACACATTTCCATGTACATCAGTTTTAAGAATTTGGTATTACTTCTACCAGATACATTTGAGTACTCTCATTACCTGCTTGCTGGATGGTGGAGAGATATTGTTGGGAGAAGGTACTGTACATGTGAATCACTTCAGGGAGTTAAAGGGTTAACTTTGTTCTGGACAAATAAATTATCGTAATCCTTTGACGAAAGAAAAACTACACACCACCCTAATTACTTCCAGTTTAGCCCATTCAACTTGCATCTCAGCAAACATTTGACCAAAATTCTTCACAAACATGAGAAACACAATGCGGTTTGATTTGTCCCAATCTTGAGAGTTCATAATAAATAATTTTTTTTTTGGTGAGTAAGCACCTTTCTTACAAGGTTTCATGATAGTTCTTAATTACTTTCATGTTATCCTGCAGCAGTACATGTAATGTTTGATATAATTTTGACATAATATTATAATTATATGATGCAAACCTTGCATAATATCCACTCCAAATTTAATGATGGCTTCTGGAGACTCCTTAGCAACCTGTTCAATGTCAACTCCTCCTTGCTGGCTACCAACCAGAACAGGTCCCTGCATACAAGGAAGATAAAATAATTATAATGTGATGAAAGAGAAATTTTTTAATGAAGAAACAAAGAAAGAAAAAAATGAAACAACAAAGAAAGAATTGAATGAAACAACAAACAAGGAAATGAATGAAACAATAAACAAAGACAGCATGAATGAAAAATTGATGATGAAACAAAAGCACATGTGAGGTAACCAATAGACTAAATTCAGGATCTACTGTTTGTGGTGTCTCACAAGTTTATTTGACTCACAGACATCACACTCTAAACATACCACACAATCCTAATAAACTAAAGTTTTCCCACTGTTGCCATGATAATAACGTCAAAATAAAAACATAACACTTAATTTCAAGAAACATTTGGAGTACCTTAAATGCTCTCTCTAAGGCAATGGCAAAGTAGTATTCTCTTCTGGCATAGAGTCTTTCACAAATATAAACCTGCAATTTAGATTAATCTTTAAAAAATGTTCTTGAATTAAACAAAGGTAGAGATAAATCACAACAATGCGCTTAGACATGTTGGGTTCTATAGCAGCATTTCCTATCTTACTGCTACAAGAATAACTAGATTTCCTAGTTTACTGGTCAAAATGGTTGTTACAGTTGAAACTAGATGTTAACAAGATTTGCAAATTGTTTTGCTTGCCATTGTAACACATTGTTGTTTCTTTATAGGTGATGTTAAGTGAACAACTAAAGCAATTTATACTGTAACAAAATATTTGCTCACATCATTGCATATTCGACCCTGCTCTCCAGTCTGTTTTGTAAAGAGCTTTTTACCAAGCATCCTTGATGCCATTTCTTTAGCTTCATCTGGCCTGTTAAAAAATTACACCTACTAGATGAGTACATTGTGTGGTGGCATCTTAGTGAAGAGCATTGAGTTAAAAAAACTAGGCCAAGAATAAAAACAACAAAGTACAGTGTGTTTAACAATTTTCAAAACTTACGAGAACACAATCCTTACACCACCCTTGAGCCCTCCTTCGAATGTTCCTTTTCCACGCCCACCAGCCAAGACTTGTGCCTTAACTACCAGATCAGAGTCACTTTCAATACCTGGAAGGAAACATTAGCACATTTTCATATACAAGCAGTTTTTGGAAAATAACCAAGACGCAAGTTCAGAAGTGAAGTTAAAACCTTAAACATGGTTGAAAAGTAATTTTGCACAGGGTTTTTAGGCTTATTAGGAAAGAAGTTAGAGAAAAATAGGCATGTGGGTTGCTTCTCAGCTGTACTAAATGAATTTTGAGGTTATCTGCAAGACTGGAACAAAAAATTACATAAACATCATTGTAATCATGTTATCTGATTGTCCATATGAGTGTGTGTAGTCCATTGTCGAGACTGACGTTTCATCACCTGAGCAGAAGTTATCATCAGAGTTAAGTAAATAGTTGTTGTCAGTAGCATGTACTGGGTCCATTTTGATTAAACTGATTGGTCCATTTAGCTGTGATGTTATTGACTACAGGACTCAAGTGGCATAAGAATAAAGGGGGTAAGTTTCTATAGAAACTGTGTTGCTACGTCAGTGGGAGGGCGTAGCAGGTAATTTAGTGTTAACAAAGGAGTTGAAAACGTAAATTAGCCACCATAAAGAGTAAAAAAGCTGACGTTTCGAGTGTTAGCCCTTTGTCAGAGTGATGGCATAAGTTCAAGGTCATGATTGGTCAGCTTCTGACCAATCATGACCAACTTATGCCACTTGAATTACTAAATTACACTCAGTTAACTAGCTCTAACTGACCTTTTGTAGAGACAGGACACAACTGTACTAAATAGAAAATTTACCTTTTCTCTTACTACACTAAACTGGCTAAACAAGACGCATTCAAAGACTTATATCACCCTTAAAATATCACCCTTAAAATCTTCAAATGTGAACTATGCATCTACCTGCGTTATCTTTGAAGACCAGCCTTCCTGACATCCTGTCTCCCTGGACTTAATGTAAAATCACAATTGTACAAAACGTTACTAAATCTCCACCAGCAAGGGTAATTTTAACCTTTCAACTCCCAGTAGTTCACCAAAACAGCATATCTCCTAACAATATCGGTATGTTTTCATGCAGAAGGCAACAAAAAGAACACATCAAAGGGATACTTTCAATTGTTGAACTTGTGGATACACTGTTCAGACTATAATTATTTTCTCTGTTGGGTCACACCTAAGGTTACAAAATAAACTAAATATGTAATTCCCACCCTCCTAAAAAAAGATTAAATTCTTAGCAGGGAATCATCAGTGGTTTCAATTCTGATTAACAGGGTTCGTAACCTTTTTCAGAAACAAATTCCCAGGACTTATCCAAGACTCAGAGCGATTTTTTCAGGACTCCAAATTTCATCTTAAACCCTTTCCTTTCTAGATTAATTTAAAAAATTTTTACAAATTTTTTTTTCTCAATCAATTTATATTTACAGTCTACATATAGTACATTTTTCTTGAAATGTACATATTGTGGATTTTGAAAACTTTATTGCTTGATTTAGGCTAATTTCCAAGACTATCTAGGACCTGAAGTCTTTTTTCAGGACTTTCCAGTCCTAGAACATGTCAAAATAAAATTCCAGGACTTTCCTGTTCTCCCAGAACCCATACAAATCAATAATAAGAAGCACCCCTCCCTTAGACTCCCAAAGCCACACTTCAAAATTTGAAAATTGAATCCCCATATCATTTGTTCCAATACTTTGCATAATCCATGTGTGATAATATCAACCAAAGGATGTTGTCTGATTGAACAATAAATTCTCAAGACTGAAATTAGAGGAAATCTGTGGCACATAATGTGAAGAATAGACTTTTTTGATCTTGGGAGTAAAAGGATTAAACATGACTCAACTGAGCCTCCACAATTGTGGGTTCTGGAAATTAACTTATGATCCACACAGTTTTTGAAGCATATGTTCTAGAACTGTTGCAATATGGAGGAAATCTAAATGCTTATCAGTTCCTATTTGACTTTTTCTTCTTACGTTTTTAAATTTTAACATTTTTTATGAAAAAATTATTGCATTTGTTTGTGAATATCCGTACCAAGAGCTGTATTGTTCTAAGAGTTTATGGTAATATTTGTCTCTGTGATTCAGATCTGTTATTTGATAGTTTTTTTTTAAGCTAAGACATCTTTACACTACCCACACCGAGTTTAACAGTAGCATACAAGTAGCATTCGACTGTTTTTAAATTGTAGACACCAATAAAAACAAAGTAAACAGATGTGTATATATCATACCAGTGAAATTATTCGCTGTAAAAGACACAATATACCCTCATATTCGCGCATTACGTACCCAAAGTAGTCGCTATTTCATAAGCTTGTTCAGGTGTCCTAGCCACACCACCCTGAGGTATAAGAATTCCTGCCTCCTGAAGAAGTTTCATGCTGTAGTGTTCATGTAGCGACAGATTTCTGTTCTGCTGATGCTGACAGCCATTTACACCCAACACCTGCGCGTAAAACAACGATTAATGACAATCTGAGGATTCTTCAAGAAATTCGAGAATACTTGCGTTACATACCCGCGGCAAAAGCCTTGTTTGAGACCGCAAGCCACCAACACATAGCTTCCGAAAACCGTTTAGGGCGGCCGCCATCTTTGTTTTCGTTTTGCTGGTGAAGTACGCGTGATCGCACAAGTAACGCCGCGGGGTCAGTGGAAGGCGGGCGTGAATAGAATGCTTGATCCAAAACATGGCGGCACCTCGTCCTCTGAAAAGACCACGCTTGGGGCAGCCTGATGTCTATCCACAAGACAGTAAACAGCGAGAGGTACAATTAAATCGAAATTTAAACGCTAGCACTTCATTTTTGTAGACAACTTAAATATTATTTCTTCGACAGGACGAGCTCACCGAAGAAAATGTCAAAAAGGGATTTAGCTACCAACCGCTTCCATTTAGCTCGGGGACAAATGAGGTTGGTATGATTTGACATTTTGTCGTCACATGTGCAGTTGATCGCTTCATAGATGCAAACTTGAATGTATATTTTCCTTTTTCAGTATGGATCAGCAAAGGATATCATGTCTAATGTGCCGCTGTCAAAGGTATTGTAGGTGCTTGTTGAATTAAAGACCTCGCAAATTGCGGTCTTCTCTTTATGATAGATAGTGGCTTCGCAGTTTTATGTAAAGGTATTTAATCGATTTGTCACTGATAAAAAGAACTGATTTTTTTTTCACTTTGTATTCGGATGGATGATAATGATACAAGGCTGTCTTAACCATATCAAGTTACATATTCTAGTCCCATTTTGTGCATTGATGTCGTCGTTCTAATTTATTTTTTGCTCACCTATTTTTATTCCTGTATTATTTTCCAATTCTGGAGATTATCTTAAAAATCAAAGAAAAAAGATTTAAAATGAAGAGAAAAATTTTAACCCTGAGGTATTAACTCTGTATGTTGAACTACTGTTGTACATTGACCCTTTACCTCCCGTGAGTGACCAAAACAGAATTTCTCCTTACAATATCAATACAATGTCAACCAGATAAGTGATAAGAATAAAACAAAATATCAATTTGGGGATAATAAGTTGATTCAATACTAAATTCTCTGAACTAACATTATAAGGATTGTATGGTTGACATTTAGGAGAATTACAAATTTGATCTGGGAGTTAAAGGTTAAGGTATTTTCTAGATATTCTCATCAGCCCTTTTACTCACATTAGGTCTCCATATCCATTCCTGTAACTATCTGGTCTACATTTCTTTTTATTTCAGCTTTGAGAAATTAGCTTTAAATCTGTAACTGTCCCTCGCTGAAATTTCTTTTTTTTATTCTCATCACTTTTTGCTTGAAAATGTTTTGATACTGAAAGGAGAAATTTTGTTTTGGTCACTCCATGAAGTGAATGAGGGGTCAATAAAGGAAAAAAGCCATCAGTTTCCCCCTTTCCCCCTCCCTTGAAGGATTCAGATCTCAGACCTTTAAATCAGATGCTCAACCCACTTAGCGAGTAGTTTCATGTATTAGATGCAGCTATGGAGATTGTGATGCACTCTGCTAAGATCTAGAGTGTTAATTTTTTTTTGATGTTTTAAAGAAAATTTAGGGGTAATGGTAGATTTTGTGAGAAATATATCTCTCCTTGTTTGACAAGTGAGTACAAAATTTACCATATTTCTACAATATCTTAAAATTGTGAAATTGCCCTTTTAATAAACTTTTGGATCATGGGCGCTAATTAAGGAACAGAGCACTCATTTGGTACAGAAATTGCAAAATTCTCAGTCTACAGTACAGAATTCTCTGCTTCTATTTAAATGGCCTGTGCTTATCTTTATTCAGAAAATTTATTTCATACATACAGCACTGTCCAATATTTCTTTAACTCAAGAAATTCTTTAATTTATTGTTATACTGTAAAATGATGCAATGTTTGTTGTTTTTCCCCATAGTTTGCCCAAAGTTTCAATGCCATATTAGTAGAAAAACAGAAACAGAATACCTTCACATCCCAAGATGGAAGCAAGAGAAAAGCACAGCCAGTCAAAGATAACTTTTTGCCTGTGAGTGAACACACTTTTAACCTTTGATGGTGTGGCAGTCTCCCTAAATAATTCAATCACCTGTTACCACAACTGTAGGTGTGAATGAGGTAGTAGCCCATTGGACTCCAACTGTAATAAGCAATTACTTAAATTGCAGTCCACCTTTGAGGATGGTTTCTGTAGTTTAGAAAGTTTGCAACTGAATCTAATGCCCCATTCACACCAAAGCTTAAACATGTTTAAAAGTTGTTTTGTTAAACACAGTTTAATTTTTTTTTTCTTCATAGAAACTATTTAACCGAATATTTTTGACTTGAATGTAGCACATTGGAAATGCAAGTTAGCTAGTACTTGAATCCAATGGAAAATCAAGTTTTTCAGTTCTCTGTTTATAATTTTCATTCAATGAAAACCAGTTTAACAAAACATGTTTTGCTGGTGTGAATGGGGTATAAGTAAAACTCTTAAACATGTTTCTAGGTACACATCACTGCTCGCTCTAGGCCATTCATCTCGTCATGGTTTCAAGATCTGGCAGGGAACAAACCGCTGACAGTTTTAGCAAAGAAGGTACAGTGTACAGTGTGTGTATAATTATTTTTTATTTGTGTACTTGATTATAAAGGTATTCAATTTATGCACAGTGTGCAGTAGATAGACCATGTACTGTACATGTGCCTTTATTGAGGAGAAAATCTCCAGAAATTAAGGAGCAAGGGTATTAAAACCAATTACTAAAGACCAAATTCTTATTGACTGATGTAATATTATCTCTATGGGAATCAATGGTAAATTAAAAATAGTTGGGAGCAAAATCTTGACAAAATTTCAACAGATGATAAATATAGCTGTACACACAGTGAACAGATAATGTGAAGTGTAGACTACAGATAACAAAACATGGCAAGGATTTACATGTAATGTAAAATATTGACTAAATCTTTCTAACTGGGTATGAAACACAGATAAAGGTGTAAAGTTCAGACTATGATTTACAAAGTTGTGTAAATAGATGCATGTATAAAATATTTAAAGCACAATTTACTTTCAAAGAGAAGTTTTTCTGGTAGACTATTATTTTTCTAATTCCCAGAGAATATTCACAGTCATACTTTTTACTAATAAGTATAATAATGATGATAATAATTATATATATATTATAATTTCTATATTATAGAAATTATTATTATATATATAATATATATAATATATATATAGGGAGTCTGCAAGTCGATTTTCGCGAGGAACAGTGCTCAATACGTTGAAGAAGAGCAGACTAAATAAATATTATGAGAGGAAAAAAGGACACAACCACGTTTTCCCAACAAGCCTGTTTCGTGAATCGCTTCACTCTTTAAACCCCTGAAGAGTGAAGCAATTCACGAAACAGGCTTGTTGGGAAAACGTAGTTGCATCCTTTTTTCCTCTCATAATATTTATTTAATATATATATATATATATATATATATATATATATATATATTTAAGAGGAGACCTCCATCATCCCAAGTGGTTTTCAGCAGGTCCTCTGAGGAAAAAGTAAATTAAAAATCTATAAAAGTAAAGTACTTTGTGAGTTCTTTATCTTGAGGAGTTTCCAGCTTTTTCTGGAATGTTCCCTGAAACAACTGCAACAGTTCTTCAAGAACTTACCTACAAGTATCTGCCAAAAGGGAGAAATTAGTTAACTGCTTGCTCTGCACAGAACCTTTCACTGAAATAATTTTCCTTTCAGGTACCAATTTTCAACAAGAAAGAAGAAATCTTTAGCAGTCTGTGTGATCACTCCATTCCAATGTTAAGGGCAGCCTGGTTCATCAAGATATCATCAGCTTACAACACTGGTATCAATGAGTCCAAAGGCAAAAAGAGAATCATGGCAGACCCAGCTCAAGGTGCGCTCATAAGTACATGACTTAAATTTGTTAAAAAGGCAATTTTACTAAGTTAGCAACAAAGAGATGGTCAGTAATAACAAGTTTTAGTGTGCATTAAAAGCAGCATTCCAAGTGTTTTTAGCTCAATGTGGGAAATTTTTGTGGAGCTTTGGGAAAAGGAAGAAGGGGAGTTTGTATGAGGTTATTTTAATTGTAGTTATTATTAGATGTAGCTACATAGTATTAGATAAGGCAAGAGAGCACTACTGAGCTTCAGAAAGATCCCCATGATAGTATTATTTTCCATTTAGTTACATAGATAGTTCTACATCAACAGCAACAGGGGCTGGCAAAACTAAATGCATGTTGAAAGTTTTATCTATAATTATAATACCTATCACAAACACCCTAAGTGGTTCACTCTTTCCCTTTGTTATTACAGTAGGAATGGTGCCTGGATGTTTTCATGCCGCATCTTATAGTGTTACATTGTTTGCACTATTTACACCTTGGGAATGAAAGGGTTAATGTTCTGTACTGTATGTGAAGTTAGGACAGTTAGATCTTGAATTGTGAATGCAAGCTTTACTGCTTGCCATAATTGCTGTAAAGATCATGCGTAACCTTTCAACTGCCAAGATCTGATGGTCAATTCTCCTCCCTAACTGCTACACATTTCCTTGTATATTAGTTACAAGTATCTGGTGTAAGATCAAGAGAATAACTTCTACTGTGCTTTGCTTGATAAGTTTGAGCATTTTCAGTACCTGTTTGCTGGATGATGTATTCTTTAACCCCATTGTCATCTTGCATCTTTTCAGAATGGACTCATGCTTTGACAAAATTCTTGAAGGACCAGCTAAGCAAGATTGCAGATTTTTATCAAAGCCACTTTGCAGGCATAACTTCTTCCCAACACCAGCAGAGAATGACGCCTGAAGTAGAACAAGCACTAAAACAGTGGAACTACACTGTGCGACTTTCACACTGGCTTTATGAGGTGAGAAACTTGACTTACAACTCTCTGTATTTTCATGTATGGGTGTACATGTATGTACTTGTTTTATTAGAAAACAAAAACAACAAGCTAGGCTTGTGACTTCAGGCTCCCTCACAAGTGAAACAGGATGAATGATTTAGACCACTAATTGAGTTATTGTAGATGGTAATGTATACACAAGAACATGTGCCATTTACTTTAAAGAAGAAGTACATGTAATTTTCACTAACTGACTTTGAAATTCATGATAAAATGCATGACATTTTTTTTTTAATTGTAATCCTTACAGCAGAAAATTAGCCTAGCTAGAATCTGGGAGGCACAGGTTTGAATCATGACAATGCCTGAATTTTTGAAGGCCTCTTTTCTGCAATTGCCACAATTTCAGAATCATTTAATCCTTTAACTCCCAAGATCTGATTGTTAATTCTCCCCTCTACCTGCTACACATTTCCTTGTAAATAAGTTATGAGAATTTGGTGTCAAAGCAAGATAATAACTTTGATCTGGTAAGTTTGAAGAATCTCATGACCTTTTAAATAATCTTAAGTTATTATGGGGAGAAGTTACCTGTTAATGACTTCTGGGAGTTAAAGTGGTAATTTGTTGGCTTGATTTTCATGAGCAGATCAACTGAAATTTATGTCATTGTAAGTGAAACACTAATACTGTTATTTTGCCAATTTTTAGGAGAGTCTTCTTGACAGACAGGAATTTCTTCAGTGGCTGTTGGATTTGTTGGACAAAAGCAAGAATGCAGATGACTTGTTGCTAAAATACCTTATTCCTCTTTTACTAAGGGTACAGTTTGGTTTCTGTTTTGTTCTAACAGCTCATTTTTTGCACACACAACTTTCAGGGAGTTTCCCCATTACATAGAGGTTTTGACCAGTCTTTCGTAAACTCCACTGATTCAATTTTTGACTAATTAAAGCAACTTCGATTTGTGTGTGTGTGTGTGTGTGGGGGGGGGAGAGGAGAGGCAGGTGAAGTGTTCAAATAATGAAACAAAAAAACCAACACTTGGCTGGGCTTGGAAGGGGCTTGCACACAAAAAAAGAAAAAAAAAAGTGTTTGTATTTCAGGCCCGATTTTAATTTTCCTAACACCAATTTTTTTTCAGTATGTTGATCAGATAGTCATGTCCCAAACCCTTGCAAGAGTTCTTGCCCAAGTGTGTTCCAAGAAGCTGTCAACATTGTATTCAGCTGCTGAGCAAATGCAGTCTGAGCAACAGAATCAAGGAACAAGCAGTTCAAACAAGACAAGTAGCACATCTGTGCCCAGTCCTGTTCCATCCATTACCCCAGAGAGGTACATTATCTATGTGATGGGGATCTGACTGATTGTTTGGGCACTGGGGTGGTAATCTGTTGGAGCTGGGTTCATCCTAACCTCAACTCATCGGCTGTGTTTTGTTTATAGCCAATTGATCTGCCTCCTGCCAGTTGGGTTTTTAAGACTTCTTTTTGTTCACAATGTTTTAGTTTGTTCGTATTGGCCCTGAAAAGCTCCATGGGGTAGTGATGAATTAAGTTTACATATACATCATAGATACACGCTATGTTTCACCTACTCCTCATCTTACATGTTGATCAAGTCATAATACTTTACATGCATATTTTGCATAACCAGCTTTAATTGAAACTAAAATTGACAGCTGTCCATTAGTTGTCAGAGTGTTATAATGATTTAAATGCCTGACATCTGGAAACTTTCTGCTGCTCCCAGTGTGAAGCTTTACAGTACTTGATTACGGCTTTAGATCTGAACTGGCCTTCACTTGTAACACCAGAGTATGTGCTTTTAGGGCAAAGGAAAATCTTTTCATTAATTGTTGAAGCCACAATATTGCATTGGTAAGATCACAGAAAGGGTCAGAACTAGTAAAAATGGGTGTCATGAGGGTGATGGTGAAAAATGAAAGTTAAGCATCCTTCCAAGGGGATTGATGCCCCCAACAAGGCAGTCATTTCTTTTGAAACTTAGATAAGCTCCAGGGAGATAGGCCAGAGGTATGCTGACTGTTTTTTTGCCACCCATCTTTTCCTCCTTTTGGTAGTTCATCTCTGACTCCTGTGAATCCTCAGTCTCTTCCTGTGCTGTCACAGTACAAGACATGTCCACAGCATCATGCACTTGTCCTGTCACTGAGTTCAGTTCTCCAGACGATAGCAATCTGCTGCCCTGGTGCTCTGATCTGGAACTCAATTCCATGTGGGGCCAGTAGCAGTAGCATAACAAGCAGTGCAAGCAACTCAACTGTAGCTAACACAGACATGGCTGCTAATAAACCTGCTGTGTTGGGATCCCCACTGGACAGGCTGTCTATTCCACCATCTTCAATGCCTCTTCCATCACCTGGAAATACTCAGGCTTCCCTGAATTCTGAGGTTGGTACCAAGCAAAATGAATAGTTACTCTCTACTGTTCACGTTTTCCTTTGTAACCAAAACTGAAATACTTTTTTTCTCAACGTGTGCTATTCAGCTGTTATCTGTGTTGCTTGCAAGTGAGGAAGAAATCAAGACAAGAAGTAAGGCAGTTGAATCTCACTGGTCTCCAGATAAATACCAAGACAAATCTTCAGGTGAGAAAGCAATCTACTGAATGTTTCTGGACTTTTAAATATTGCTATAATAAACATACATTTCTCCATGCGTAAAATTTTACAGTTTGCAGGTGTGTAAAGTTGTGGGGTAGACTCGGATGTTTTCATGTAATTTAGCATTGAAGTCTTATTCCTGTAAACTATTTATATGTACAATGTACATGTAGTGAAGTTTCTTTGGTTTATTTCATCACTCTGTCATCCAGCCATGTACATCTATGTTGTTGTGTTCTTGTTTCAGTTTGTGTACTTATCGAATTTCATTCGATAGTTACAACTACCAATTACTGTAATTAAAACTTAAGCATCAGCTTTGTACATTGACACTCGTTTAAAAGATAGGAACAGCACTTTTCATTATAACAACTGTATATACATAAAGAGTTCTGTGAATGTCTCAATGTTTTTTTAGTACAGTTCATGCACTTTTGATTAGTTTGTTCACCAGGAATTCATCACCTCCCCTGTGAATTTGTTTGTCGTAACTATGCTCACTCACTGCACACATCTACATCTAGTTCTTAGCTGCAGATATAGCTGTTGTCTACAGCCTTTATGCATTATTGCTTTTAAAAGTAAAATACTGCTAGCTCTCAATATCTCTTAACCTTTCCTGAGCCATTGTAAGTTTAATAAAACACATGTACTGTGCATTCATCCTATCATTCACTTTTATTGTAGAAGTTTTAACTCAGTAGTACCACTTGCCTTTGAATGTAATGTAACATGATAAACTGTTCAACTGAGTAAGTCTTTAACATGCTTAGTCATGCTCTAACAAGTTGATTTAATACTTTTGTGCTTAAAATTGCATTTAGTCATAGTTTGTGCTGATTAAATTGTCTTAAATATTAAGCAAGCCATATAATATGTAAATTGAACAGACTCCTCTGGAGTTGAAATAGATTTTGCATTACATACATGAAATAGGTACCACACCATGGGATATACCACTGTACAACTGTACAGTGTTGTGCAGTAATCCTCCCAGCTTTGTGCTTTGTATTATGTTTTACAAAAATATCTTACAGTATCAAAATAATTTTTTTCTTTATTGATCATTCACATACATGTAACTCCATTTTTTTATTTCTTCCTTGAGATAAAGTCATTGTAAATATAACGTATTTAGATTTTTCAGATCAGAAAGCTAAGTAGAGGATTGTAGATGCTAAGGATTTCAACCAATGTTTGTGTATCTGAAATTTTTACAGGGATTTTCTCTTGAGCAGCACTTAAGGAGAGTTCAATTTGTTTTTATTTTCTGTGAGAGATCAAGATCGATTAAGTTGGACAAAAAACTAACCTTGCTGATATGAAGCGTTCTTAAGGCTTTCGAACAAATATGGTACTGTATATAACAGTTTACCTTAATCAGGTTCTTCTCTCACACAATTCAACTTTAAGATGTAATCTTTTACACCTTAGTATCAGACTGAACATCCTCCACACTGTTTCCTATACATTTCCTAAGGAGCTGACGATGAGAATTTGTGTAGTAATCAATAGCTTCTTTAGTTGGTGATCATTTCCTTTATTCTTATGACCATAATCTCTGATTCAGGGGTGACATTGTAAGGGGTAACTACACCGTCCTGTAGATGCTACGGCTGTAGTTACTCTATGGGGACTAAGGGTTGAACCACATTATACAGGGCACAATATATCATCAGTCATGCAGTTAGCAGAACTACTCTTTGATTCTAACATAGTGATAGACTGAGGCAGTTAGAAAGAATCTGAACTGATTGTTAACCTTTGGTCTTTTGATTCTAAGTCACCACAGGACTCTACCTGACTTCATGCACAGTAGTATACCTGTGGCGTTTGTCTAAATGGACCTTGCACTTCGGTTAATCTTTGCCCAGTGTCCTTGTACGACGATCTTGTTTGTGTCTCTCTGTGATGACTACAACTGTTGAGTTACTGCACAATGATCGCATGTGTGGAAGATCATTAATCATTAATCATGTACTGGTGTCTTGGGGTTTCCGTCTCTTTTAATTACAAAGCAGGAAATGTTGGCTCTTGTCACACATCTGTACTCTGACTGAAGCACTAACTGTTCTTTTAGCATTTACAAAATAATTGCATGATCACTTTGTAACCTGCATGTTTGCCATTTGGTTGAACTACATGGCTACTCTCATTTTAATAGTCTTTACTTTGAAATTACTTCCTAGAGCATGCACAACGTTTCTTTGAGATTTGATTTCTTTAAGCCACATCTATACTTAACTCTAGAAATTTAACTCCATTTCCTCCAGTTGCTTCATTTATATAATGGTTAATTTTTATTATTCAGGCACTGATGAACAATAAACAAAAAATCGGTTTTGGACAAATTCTAAATCTAAGTTTTTAAATGTGATATAATCTAGGCAACTGAAAAAAATGATCATGATTGATAGACTACTTTTTAATATAAATATCAATTACGAAGTTATTTTTTGATTACCAAAATGTGAATTCTAGGAAAGGCTCCTTTATATAAAGTCATACGGAATAAATGAATGCATAAAAGACCTTTTTTTTTTGGTGCACCTCTAGCTTTCTGTATAAAGACTATCATAATAACTCAAATTATGACTCAATTATAATATTATGATACACTTTTGTAGAAAGAGTTTAACAAGTTTTTGCGTGGGTCATTATAACTTTGGACTTTAAAATGAATGACAATTTTCCTTTTTTTTTTTTTGGAGCAATCGTTAACATGGCTGTGTTCAAATTAACATGAATGTGCAATTACTTATTTTTTTCCCTTTTTATGGAGGAGTTTGTGTTTCATTTTGAGACCTTGAAATTATTTAAAATAAAATTTTTGAACCAAAGACTAAAATCAACAACAACACTTATAAACGCGTAATAATGTTTTGTTCAAATTTCCTGACGCGTATTTAATGCATGTACTCATTGCTGTCAAGTATCAGAAACCTGTGAATACCTTAACGTCTTTGGAAATGTCTAAAGTTAAATTATCTAGGCCCAGTTGTTCAAAGAGCATGTGGCGCTATCCAACAGATACAATGTAGATCGCCATCCAGCGGATATGTGTCAGTAAAACGTACTGCGCTATTTATCCACACTTCGAACAAACGGGGCCCGGTGTTTGGTTATCTGGTTTATGATTGGCACAGACATCTCTGGAAAATATCACTTCGCAAGACTTTTTGGTGTTCATGGTTTTCTGAGCTTGTCAGAAGTATATGTAATTTTAGCATAACGCTATAAGTGGTCTTTCTCAAATGCTTTCATCTGACTGGCTACGCTGCGCCGCTCGCTGTCTGATCCGTGATAAACTGTGAGTGGTTTGTGAGTAGTCAAAGTTTATCTGCGTCATATGTCACGCATAGAAATCTCGACCCATTATCGAATTGTCTCAGTTTATATCTGCTATTAGGTCAAAATTTAACAACAAATCAGGCTTGTGTTTTGATTTTATTTTGTCATCAACTGCACACTGTGAGCCTACTCACCAAACTCATTGTCTATGCGAGTAGCGTAGCAAATCAGATTGCAGAATTTGTGGTAGAATGCTTATAGTTGAATGCTAATTGTAAATTAAAACACTAAACCCTCTTCATCCACAGCTCAATACTACACGGCTAATTCTCTTTATTTATTTTAGCCCTCTCTATTTCAGTTTTAGCTGTGAAGAGAGTGCTCAACACTTTGGAAATCCTTGACCGCTACAACTTCAACAGAGCAGATTCAACAAGTTCCATTGACTCACTTTACAGCAAGATTTTTGCTGATTCAATTAAAACGGGAGGACAGGTACGTGTTAACACTTAAGAATTTTTCACTTTTGTAGACGTAAAAGGGGAAGCAGTGGCCAAACGGATAAGGCGCTGGTCTCCAAGGCGAGAGATCCGGGTTCGAAAATTGGCCAAGTTGCCATGTTGTGTTCTTGGGCAGAGCAATTTTCCGAAACGATTTCCCTGAAAAATGCAAGAATTTTTTTTCTAGTGTTGCTGGCTATATTTATGTAAATACACATTATTCTTAGTGTCCTATTACCCATGCTATTGGTTTCTCTCTGTTTTGTTTTACGTTAGGCATCTGCTACTGATGAGGCAATAGCGCTTCTATTGTTTGAATGGGCCGTCAGTAAATACCGAGTGGGGAAATTCCGTGCTTTAGCTGTAGCCAAAATATTGCAAAGAAGACAAACTGAGATCCTGGAGGAGGTAAGATGCAGACAGCCTACAGTGCAAATTTTAACGTTGTTGGAAAGTTTTCAAGCACACTGGTTGTTGCATTGTACATAATTTACTCAACCTTGAGATCCATTAGATATTTCCCTGGCTCGCGAAATCAGAAATATCCAATTCATTTCCTAGATTAGTTTGCAGAATGGGTGTCTTTGCTTAGCTCGGCTAACGGCAGTCCTGTTGGGTTTAAGTGACAACAGCTTCCGGTTTTCAAGGCATACGTCTGATATGACGAAAGCCTTCGGTTTAAGATTCGAATCAAATGGAAGAGCATACATGTAGAACTGTTATTAAAGATGAGGAGAGAAACCTCAAAGAAAACAAAATTACTTGCTTTGGACTGTTAGTACGTTTTTTTGCCGGAGAAAATACAAAAGATCGAGCGAGACTAAGAACCACCGTTTCTTGGTGTACTTAAAGGAACAACGAAAACGATAACACTAGTTCCGTTTCGTTTGACAGAGAGAAAGTTCTCAAGAACAAGGAGAGGAAGGAACTTCATCAAACGCGGTGACTACTGTTGCGAGCACAGTGCCACCTTTCCAAAAGGTGTTGATGAATTTTCTGGACAATTACGCTCCCGTAGTCGGTAAGTATTTATGTGGATCACTGTTTGTCTTTCTGTCAATCCTCTGGTTTGGGGGTTTTGTTTGTTTGAGTATAAAGTGCTTTCAAAAAGGGAAGGGTAATATGAATAATACGCTAAACGTAACCTTCACTTCTGGCTGAAAGCCATTAGAACTCTTCTTTTTGCAGCTAAGCTAGCTTCGTTGTGCCATTTCCTCCTTTTCCCTAAGGATCTCCTCTCTTTTTCTTTTTTTGTCTCTTCTCTTGACTTCTTTTATTTCTTTTTTCTTTCTGGTCCCCTAATTTCCTTCCTTTCTTTTCCCTTCCTGTCTTTCGTTTTCCTCTCTTTCTTCCATGTGTCTCTAAAAATCCTCAATCCACCCATTTCCAAAATAGAGTAAAATCCCGCCTTCTTATACGCGGTTTTTATTGTACCAAGTTGGTTGTAATGACTTTGTTCCGTTGTTTTTCAGATGGTGGTTACCAACACAACAAGACACATCCAAGTTTTGCACAGTTGACCCTCCTGTTTGGCGAACTCATCAGAAATGAAGTGTTCTCGCACAACTCTTACATGTGTACCCTCATATCAAGGGGGGACCTTCAACCCACCCCACCTGTTTCCATCCCCTCTCCCCCAAGACCAGTTATACAAAGCATTGAACACCCCCCTGAGGCAGATCCAATGGGCATTGAAGAGTGTGTACAGGAGGGTGATGCACAAGGGGGAATAGACATCCATGGTCTGGTGAGTTACTTTTTCATTATTACACCTTTCTTATATACCTGCCTCTTGACCGATATTTCCCTTTCGCATAGGGGTGATCATGGCAGGGGAATTCGGACCCCCTCCCTTTCTCCCCCCCCCCCCCACGCCCGCCCATCCCCTTATTTAAAGGCTTGTCCACTTTAGAACATCCCATTATAGCTCTCTCCCCCCTTCCCCTTCGATAAAAGGCCCCCTCCTAGTTTCCTTGTTAACTCACCCTCTAAGCATTCTCGCTGAGTACAAACCTATTTCTGAAAACCTCAGAAAATTCAGGAAGAGAAGTAGTCCATTTTAATCCATTACTTTGTTTTTTTTGTCAATTGGATCTCAAACTTTGCAAATCTCGATCTTAAATGTGAACACTACAAACGAAAAATAGCCCAGTAATTATAAAAATTCTCAATAATTACAAGCAACCGTGAGCGATATCCACTAATTTTGTTTATCACCCGTCTCCACAGACCTGCCAAGAAGATCTTGGCCGTAAGGACAGCAGCAGTGACAGTGAGTTGAAGATGTCTCAGCACCTTCTAGATCAGGAGCTGCTGGTACATCAAAACAGACTCATACAACTTCTTGACCAAGGTGATAATGAAATTTTTGCAGATCAGGAAACCCCGATACTAACTGCTGACCTTTCAGGTAAGATTTTATCAACAATTCTCTGAATTAAATTATTGGAAAACTGAGGTGGTTCTAACCCTCCTAGTAAATGTTTAACTCTGTAGATAGGTGAATCTTGAAATGTTTACAGTGATTCAAAATGGGGGCCACTGAAATCGGTCTTACATTATGTGCACAGTTAAGTTTGATTAAGGCTTTTAATTTAGTCTTTTGCTGCTATGGTAACCCAGTATGTCAAAGAATTACCTCAACTTGTGGATAAAAAAATGGGCATTTAGGGGCGTTATATCTCATATCTCAACAAACATTTGCATTTAAATTTGTATTGATATTAACTTAATTTTAATGTAAAATGGTTGATTTTTGTTTTGGTTATTGTTCTTATTTTTAACCAGCTGTCGCAAATAACACAAAACTTGAGCCAGGCCTGGCAAATCCGTCCTCTCTGACCGCTGACCAAAGAGACAACTCACTCATGGATTCAACTTGCACTCTTCCCAAAAAGTCGCAGCATGCACAATATGCCCAGCATTTTCCCATTCCTGCTGAGAATGTCACAGCACACGAGAGTAACCAGCGGCTTATCTTGTTGTACGGAGTGGGTAAGGCGAGAAGCCAGGCAATAGCTACAACCAAAGAAGTGATGAAGGCGCTCTGTGCCATGCTGAATGATCTGGGAAAGGTGGACGATTCTGGGCTCTGTACTGATCAAGGGCAGAGCAATGAATATTTGGTTTTGAAGCGAGAAAGAGATGAAAAAAGAGCCGTGCTCTATAGGTTAGTGTGAGATCAATACTTGTGTTATAATACTTCGCCTAAGAAGCTGAGTTATACACGCGTTTTGATTAGTTTTAACATGTATATATGATCCAGTCGAGAACAAACGCATAAATGACATCACCAGCAACAAGTTGTTAACACTAAATTACCTGTTATACTTTCCCACCGACGTAGCACCACAGTTTTTTTAGAAACTTACCCCTTTATTAAGAAACAACTGTTTTGTATGCAGCACTCCATAAGTTAGTGTAAGAACTGCTCATATGTCAGTTCACTTCATATCACGTTGCTTGGAGTAAATCATAAAGGAGAATTGATTCAAGAAAGAAACTCTTAATAGAATAAATAAAGCGTTTATCTTACAAACCCTTTTGAAAATAGCAACACAGCATTGTTCCGTAACGTTTTGCAAAATATTACACGCGGTTTGACCACCTCAGCAATTTTATCTTACACTCGTTTCCTTCTTCACCAACCACTATCAGTTTCCATATGTTTGTTTTGTTTGATCGTTTTTTCTTCAGCAAATTTTCGAACCTGACGTGCTTTGACCAGTACTTAGCCGTTGCGAAGTGCACCAACATTCTTCGCGACCAGAAAGCCAAACAACCCAAGATATTTGGTTTAGTAATGCCTACACCGACACTGAGCCAACTTGAATTCCTGTACGACTTGTTCGAACTTTCTGGTGATGTTCATGGACTTCTTGACTTTGTGGCGTACCTGCTTATGCCAAGTGAAGAAGATATATCAACCACGCAATTACCACAAGTTAAAACAGTCGTTGGGACATTACCAACTAAGTCAGTTGTGGTAGTCGCGATGCTTCGCAAATATCACGCCTGTCTAATGTTGCTCCCCGAACACACCACAAGGATTTTCAGAGGGTAAGATTTTCCTTTTGTGAGTCCTCGCTCAGACAGACATCAGTTAGAGGCGGTGGAAATGAACAAGTTATTCGAGTATTTTTAACGTAGGAGTGATGTCACACCATCTAAGTGGGATACTACAAAATACACTGACTTCATTGCTTGTTAGAGGGTGGAAACTTTATTTACCTTCGGATTTTTATAGATAGCTTGGATTAAAGGGAGCTTTTCTCCCCAAGGCCAATTCGGAAGCGGGCATGGCACTTAGTGAGAGCGCTCGCCTCCCGCCACTGTGGCCTGGGTTCAACTCCCAGACCTGGCGTCACATGTGGGTTGAACGTGTACTTTGTTCTGTAACTTACTCCAAGAGTTTTTTTTCCGGGTTCTCCTTTCACAAAATATTATATTGCGGCGCTTCTCTTGTGCAAAATCCGTAAGACTTAGATACAAGGGCGTCTTCAATGGTAAAATGGATAATGAACTGTGGTAGATGAGCCTATAAAAAGTCTCCGAGATAAACCAACCACCTGTAATTAAATTATTTTCATAATAATGAATTTTTATGAAACGAGTGGCTAGCTTTAAATTTACCCATTTGAAGTTTTTCGGTGTCTGTTTTAAAAAATGAATTTTGATTCCAGGCTGCTTGCTGCCGTGGAGAACATCGCTTACCCAGGTATTTGCTCGTCGCCTGAAAGATGCATTCTGGGACTGCTTTTCGACCTTTACTCATCTTGTGCCCATCTCAGGGTAAGTTGGCGATAAAAAGAACCACTGAGTTCTATGGCGAAAAAGTCAATGTTCAGATTGTGGCGTACTTGACCACAAAAACAGTCGAACTGATAAATGTCTCGCTCTCGGAGCCTCTTCAGTCCTTTAGAAATGTTGAAACAATATGTTGGTCATGTAACTTACACTGATCCGTTAAGTTGTTCATGAAAACAGCTCAAGTGTTATGTTACTTCACGTGGATTGCCGGGTATTCTTATTTCTACAGCTATTCATGAGTACCGCAGGCGAAAAGTAAAGGTTGTCTTATACCTCCTTAGAGTTCCTAAGTGAACCCTCTGCTTTTTCATTTATTCTAACAGCCTCTTTGTTGTTTATTTTTAATTAACGAGTATCAGTTTGACTGTAAACATATGAATATCATGCATGTGAGCTGCGCATTAATATATGAATATGAGAGTGATCTTCGTAGTAAGGAACACTACTTAAGCAGTGAAAATAAATCCTTAAAGAATTTAGGCCTATACGGAAGTTGAAGATCATTCTCATATTCATCGAGAATCTATTTGACGTCTAACTTTTATCTTATACTTTTTTGCAGTCAAAGTATGCGGATATTTTCAGCACTGCTTTCACTAAGATCAAGCAAGCAGTGTGTTCGAGCACCACTCCATCAGCTTGCACTGAACCGTACGAACCAAAGTTTATGGCAGAGTACTTCCAGAACCCAAGGTAACTAAGGGCGGGGGAAGGAGGGAATCCTGTGGTGTGCTGTGTATCCCTCCTTTGTTCCTTTGTTAAGGAAATTACTGATCATTATTTTGTAAAATGAAAAGTAACTTGACGTTCCCTCAATTACTACGAAGGCGCTACTTTACACACCTCCCCCCCTCCAAGTAAAATAAAATAGTTCCTTTCCCCATCGTAACATAAGGGACCAGTCATTTTTTATCGCCAATGGGATAAACTTTAGAATGGTTCCCCCTTAAACCTGTGTAGTTCAAGTGATTGATAGTCACTCTTAACTGAAATTCAATTTGAACGTCTCAGGACCAAGAGGCTCGATGGCATCTGGGATTATCTTCTGAATCACGAGAAACCATGTGATGTTTACAGTTTTGTGTGTAATGCCATGATGAATGTGTGCAACTGTCAGAATAGCGAAAGGTAATATTATAAAAGGTTAGGCCAGTAACAGGTAGGAACCGAAAAGAATTTTAAAAAAAAGAACGACATTTTAAGCTCTCACGCTTTACCACTACTCCAAAACAGGCGCAACAAGCTCGGCTCTTCGTAAGAGCGGGAGTACAGGTTGTTTTAAAGAAAATTTAAAGCTTTAAGCAAACGTGAAAACGGCTTTTCAACCGTATCCAAATCTAATTTGGTTTCATCAACTGCGTTGATAACGGTCTCATTTAGTTCTTAAACTGTCCATGAACAGCTCTTTCGTTGTGTGTTTTCCCTCTTTTTTCCTTTCCTGGAATAAAAATACCTGTGGTATTAGTATAGGGTCTTAGTCCAGAGTGCTAGCTCAATTATATAATACTATCACTGAACTGTATATCCACAGATTGTACGACATCGGTGTTCTGTGTGCAGAGGTAACTGCCCATCATGACAAGCTCAGTTCACAATGGCTTGGCGTTCTCAGAGCACTGTGTTGCTCTTCAAACAGCTCTTCGGGATTTGTGGATTTGCTTTTGGAAGTAGATGTAAGTATAGCGGCAAGCTCAAAACTAATTACTCTAGGCAAACGCTAAGGATTACTAACTGCCTTGATTTCTGGGGGGAAAACCTGCAAGACTAACATCTGCATTTTTCTTAGTGAAACCATAAGGTTTTTACATAATAGTCCAGATTACAGCAGTGTGCTTTGTTTTGATCATTTGTTTTAATCATTTGATCGAGATGATTTTGCTATGAGAAACGAAAATTAGTGAACATGGTGACGTAAAAGAGCGCATTTTAGTTGATTAGTATAAAACCAAAACCAATGTATTCAAAATGGCCAATCAGAATGAAGGAAGATATCCTAACGAGCCGATTTAACATCTAATTGGTTGAGGGGGTTGACTTGAGTATTCTGGACCAATCACTGAGCGAAGTAAGGTAAAACCAATGCAACCCCAAGAAAAAGTAGTTACCTTAAGCCAGCAACTTTAGTAGCTGAAGACTTCTCTCACGATCTTGCTTACAGGTCGGGGATTTATCAATTCATGAGTCCGTCGCCACATTTACAGCTTTACTAATAGCCAGAAGTTGCTTTTCATTGGAAGATGTCATCTATCACGTGGCGTTACCCTCACTTCTTGCCGCCCTTCCGTCAGGTGAGAAATTTAACACACGTTATTTTTTAGTTCTTTTATATTTTGAAGGATTTGATCGTAGGAAGCAGAGGAGTTGTTTTCGACTGTAGTTCCGGCTATTTCCATCATGCCATTACAGCGTCACTCGGTCTTGCTGATTTATCGTCAGTTTATGCGATCGTGTTACACATCTGTTGACTTTCTCTCTGCATGAAGAAAACCGTACTATGTAATGTTACTCTCGGTGGTTCGCGCCTCGCACGGAAAGCCTCGCTTACCGAACTTTCTTCCCACGGAAAAGTTCGCTTACCGACAATTGCCGCAGTACATAGGATTTCAACAAACGAGTGATGTGATAGCATGTATTGACGGTAACTCAATCAAGTATCTCCCCGTAGTAATGTATTTTTGTCAGTTAAAACACCATATTGCGCATTATGTTATGCATGTTTCCAATGTGGTGGAAATCATTGGTAAGGTGAACTGAAAGTCGTTTGTCACTCGTCACTCGAAGTGATTTTGATATGACTTTTTTGACTCTGTTGTATTTTTAGGTGTGGAGAACCAAGAAGCGGAGCCTGGTGCGAGGCTGACATGTCACTTGTTATTGAGGCTTCTTGACGAGTCCACTGACGTCATGTCACATGACCACTCGTCGGCGTTAAAGTTTCCCTTTAAATCATCTCACGACCATCACCTACTGTCTGCTGCGCATGACAGTATTCGAATTGGCCCTGTTCTAGCAGCGTTGAAGGCCATGCTCAAGCTGTCGGAAGCCGGTATGTTGTACTGTTCGAGGTCTAGTTCGGTATGTTCGTTCTGTTCTAGATTCTCGGTCATTGTACATGTAAACGAGCGAAATAGCGAGCGCGCAATGTTATGTTTCCATGACAACCTTTTTTTCCGCGTTCATGCTCTTTCCTTTGTGTTCACTGAGCGAAATCATGGGCGTAAATCGCAGCTGGAATATTACTAAAGACTATAAATTCTGATCGTGTTCTTGAACTCAGAGCTTGGTCATGTCGATGGTCAACGAACAAGAAAAACCACCTATCAATTAATTTTTTTTTTCAATTCAGGCAAAGCAGGAGACAGTGGTTCTACCAGCACTAGTGATACCACTCGAGATGACTCCTTCCGAAGTTTGTTCTCCAATAGATTGGACGACTTCATGGATAGCACGTCTAGCACTGGGGACATTTTTCCTCCTCCACTGGCCTCGAGCAGATCAGGTGGGCTGAAAACTGCTTTGCTAGGTAGCTAATTCCTCCACCTTGTCATTTGAAGGACGCGGGGGCCCACTTACGAATGCACTGGACTCTGAAGACTAGGTTCACACCGTGGCCGGGCCAATATGTTATGTTCTTGGGAAAGACACTTCTCCCTCACAGTGTCTCTCTCCACACGGGAGTATGAACCGTCAGAGAAACTTGACGTAATGCTAGATGGTTACTTGCGATAGATTAACGTGCCATTAGGGAAGCAGGAAACACATTAAGTCAATTAAAACTGCTGGAACTTGAACCGGAACAACCAATTTTTTTGTGCCTCCCTCTCTCTCTTGCTATCTCCCCACTTGATCCCCTTGAATCCTTAGAAATGAATGCTCGTAGAAGGCCTACAACAGCGTTTGCTGTAACCTAATTTGATTCAATTCTTGTAGCAATGGAGACTTCGAACATCAGTGTGTTCGCTGGTTTTGCGTTGCAAGTGATTTGCCGTCAGGAATGGGTGAGAGAGAGATGCCTTCAAGATCCACAAATACTCTGCTCACCCGAGCATTTACTTGATCCAGCAATATCTCCCAACCAGGTATTTACCGGCTCTGTGATAATTATCTATAGTGACAATCACGATATTTTTTAACGATGTTTTGTGTGTTTCTCTTGTTGTCCAATCCTTCATAGAATAGACCTAAGCAGGTAAGTTTATTTCCCAGTTTAGGTCATGTGATGATACTGGAGAGAACTTTTTCGTTAAATTTCGTCATTTTCACGTAAACTTGAACGCATCCTTTACAAAAGATAGAGGTGAAATTCCTTTGAGACCTTCATTGGGAAAACAAAAGAGACAAGCCAAAGAGGGTTATCTACCCCAGAACAACTAATTGGAACGTTGCACAGACCATGCGCTGCTTAAAATCTTTCACGAACATTACATGCCTTTTTGTGCAGGTTCTATCGCTGTTCATGTTGTTGATCACTTTCTCGCAGGCGAGGAAATTGCTGCATTTGATTTGTTATCCTGCTGGTGTCCCGTCATCCATTGGTGGCCTTATTGCTAATAGTAATGATATGGAGACGATGCATGAGGCTGCAAGCAGGATACTACAGGTCAGTGGTTTTTTTGAATGATAATCTTTGGTGTTCAACGATTACAGAAGCAACCTTAGCTAATATTTTACGGGAGTTCTTAGTGTACTGAACCATTTGCTTCTGTTTTTTTTTTCTCTACTTGTTTGCAGAACTTGGATCAGTGGTCTTTGAGGAAATCTTGGTTGGAGTTACAGCTTATGATCAAACAAGTTTCCAAAGAGGTATCCCACAATCCATCTTTTCTTTCACGTATTGTTTGGGCGAGGAAAAGTAATTCAATTGAGTTGATTTTTGTCGTAGGAAACCGGACCTCTACTAGATGCAGTCGCTACAAGCGCCATGAGTGTCTTCGTGCAGCGGCATGACACCACTCCGCTAGCAACAGCCCATAGCAACCAAAAGTCTGTGGTAGTAAAAGGACCAGAATGGCTAGTTGCTCCTTTAATCTCTAAATTGTCTAACTCGGTACAAGGCCGACTCCTGAAGGCTGCTGGTGAAGTACTGGACACCAAACAATGGTGGAAGGAACATTCGGCAAAGTCCTCTGTGTAAGATAAATTTATACTGTGTAATCTACTAATAATTAAGGAAGATATGTAAATTTCTCTTTTAGCTTTGAAATGGGTCGATGTCATCAGTTTGTGATTTTATTGGCAAAGAAGTAATGATAATTTTAATGAAATAAGTAACAGAAGAATACTTTCAGACCAAAATTTGAAGCGATCATTATTTTCGAATCTGTACATTTTTCCGAACTGTTTGTTTGATCTGGTCTGTGGCTCTGGAGAAAATTGGAAAAAGGGGTTTTGTTTCTAGAGTAATGGTGGTGCTGCGTCGGTGTGGGGTATAACATGATAATTTGGTTTTATCAACTGAGTTAATGTAAATTGGCTATCGTAAAGAGTTTCTAAAGCTGACTGACTAAGGGCTAACGCTCGAAACAGCAGGTTTAGAAACTCTTAGGAGCAATATTGGAAAACTCTCAGCAATCTTCTATAATGCAACACCATTCTTTAGCGAAGTGTCACTGCCACTAGAATTCTTGTTTCAATTATCGCTTATTTTTCCCTTATTTTCTTTTTTTTCCTGTCAGGCCAACTTTAGTTCACACGCAGCCTTTCCTGTCTCTAGTGCTCGCATGTCTCAAGGGGCAAGAGGACCAGCGGGAAGGACTTCTGGCTTCCATACAGCGGCAGTTGGCTCACTTACTGCAATCCTCAGTTGAGGTTTGTGTGTTCCCCTCTGTCTGTTATAGATGATTTCCAGTCTGAGCTGAACAGCCTACTTACTTAATGTTTGTGAGCCTCAAGCATGAATTTTAAGAAGTTTCGCGGCAAGGAAAAAAGTGGCGGGCGCCAGTCTACTTGACTTGCCGCTGCGTTCTCGCCAAACTCAGTCGGAGAAGAACTCTATGTGTAAAAGGAATTTCTAGAAAATGAATTTACTCGGTTATCATCATCGTCGGCGTAATTTTTTTTTGTACGTGAAATCATTGAAAATTGTCAACAAAACCTGGCGTCTTCGTAATACGCACTGGAAATCGTTGATAATAGATTAATCCTCATAGAAATAATATGATGGCACTAGTATAAGAAATTTGGTGAATTCTGAAGCCTGCTGATGAGTTAGGCAGATGGGTTTTTTTTCGTCTTGTCACGAGCGTGGAACAAAGAAAAGATCCTGAGTTCTCAGGTGGAATACAGCCTTTGGTTTCGACCCAGACCCTCCTGTTGGATCGCGAATCCGAAGTTCTGAGGTTCGATTCTGAAAACGGGACTTTTTCTCTTGTATCACGCTCGTGACAAGATGAAAAAATAACATCCTTCTTCGTAGTATGCCTCACTTGCTTTGAAATTTTGAAAATAGTTATTTCAAGAATTGAATGTTTCTCGCATTCGTGTCGCTTTTAGAGATATGTTTCTCAGCCAACAGCTAGATTTTTGAAAAAAATCGTATGACAAGTAGATCTTGATGTGGAAACAGATTTCTCCTTTAACTTCCGTGTTTGAGTACGAACGCGTTAACATTTTACCTTAATCAATGAAACACTTAGTATGCTTTTTTGTTGTTACTTTTTGCACTGTAGGAGAGATGCCCCACCGATTTAAAGAGCAAAGAAGTCCTCCAAGAGGCCTTGCACTTGAGGATTAGCCTGGTGAGTCCTTTGCTTGCCCTGCTTTTGTCAGTTTTGAAGTATTTAAGTATTTATGATGAAGAATCTTCTCAACGTATTTATTCAATCGAGTGCCCCGGGCGGTTATTCAAATATTTGACATTGAGAGCGGGTGCTTTTGCGAGACTGGGTGCTCATTCGATTTCACCCTTTTTCACCCTTTCTCCCCTTCCCCCCCTCCCCCCCTTCTCCACCCTCAGTAGGCAGTAAGTTCATTTTGCAACAAAACAATAGATAACAAAAAATCGTTAAGATAAACTGTTGATGGTGAATGTCGAGATTGTAAGCCAGTAAAGAAACAGCCTTTTTTTTTTCTAAAATGTGGGTGCTTAGTAACCTTTCGTACCCATAGAGTGGGCGCTTATTCGAGGTCGGGTTACTTGAGTTCTTAAGTGCCCATGCCAAGATTACAATCAGTATACATGCAACCGATAAATTCGCGCTCAACCGTCAAAGTTGTTTGCCAATCTGGGACGAGACATCTTTTTGGGTTTATATTAAGAATGCTTATCCACTTTGTAAGGATGTCTGACTTGTCCTATTTTTCTTGGTTCTTCATGAACAGCTTGGTGCCATGTTTGACACGATTCAACGCAGCAGTCAACTATCTAGTGATTGGGCTACACTTTTGTTCCAACTCGTCAGCTCCGGTACAATCACTGCTGACTCACTGCCTTCGAAAAAGTATGTTATTTAGTAATTTTTCTTTGTTTTTTTTCCCTGTGTGTTGTTACTGTTGCTGTTGTTGTTTTTGTTGTTTTTTTTCCCTTGGGTAGAAATAACGCCAGGCACTCTTTTAATGTAGGCAGGAATCGATTTTATCTCAAAAGATTAATTCATATTCACAGATATTCTTATTCTGCAATAGATGATTCCTCAATTCTAAATACAAAATCGTAGACACGCTCGAAAACTGTAATCACCTTCGATACGATAACACAAGGTTTTGTGAAATTGCGAAGTTGCGAAAGATGATGAAGATGTGATCAAATTTACAGTTTTTCAATCTGGAAAGCACTCAGTTGTGTCCGATAACAGTAACTGTGGAAATTATTCTTTTTCATAAAAGAGCAGTTAAGCTTCACCTGGAATATATCTTTTGTAGCATTTTGCTAAAATGACTGTTTTAAAGTCTTTTTAGCAAAGTTTTTTTATAAGTTTTTTAATTCAAATTGCTCGTTGTCGAGCTCGTCGTGGATTGTTCAAGTCTCTCGACCCTTTGCACCACAATATAGAATGCATATTTTCCATACAGTTCTCTGAACATTTCCTAAGATGCTAACAAGAAGAATTTCTATAAGTTACTAGGTGATCGTTTCCTTTATTCTCATGACCTTAATGTTTGATTTAAGATGACATTATCAGGAGAAATTAGATATCAGTCACTCGCAGGGGTTAAATGTTTAACTCGCTTTGCAACAAACTTATCTGTCATCCATCTCTGCTGACTTCGTTTTAGGGAGTTATTGACAAATGTTCTGGATATGGTGTCAGTTCTGATTAGTGTTGTTTCTAACACGGAGTCGCCACACGGACAGTCTGCTGAAGAAAGCCGGAAAGCAGCTTTTACACTCTTCAAGAAGCTCAAGGTATAAATGTCTACTTTTACAAAAGCTCAGACCTCACGTGCAAAGTCTGAAGGGTAGGGGGGACGGGAGAAAGGTTGTAATCACACCCTACTCCTTATGATTAATTTGACTCGGGGAAAGAACTGGACTACTTCTTACCTTCCTTTCACTGACACTAATAGTGCGACAGTGCAAAAGTTGAAATCACCAAAGGTCATTTTGGTTACGCTCTGTAAGTGTGATTTTGGTGTAACGTTGTTCCATTAACGTAGGTTCTTGTCTTCCCGTGAAGGAAGAAATTGCTGAGAATAATTTTCTTCCTTTTAGACCTTATTCACCCTATTGTGTTGTTCTCTTATGGCATGTGATGTGGCGGTTCTCGAGGGAGTATTTGGTTTTAAGTTGGTCAAACGCACGGTTCTAAGCTCGTTTGATTTTCACAAAAGCAAAGCATTGAGGCTGAGGCAAGCTTTGCAAAGAGTAGTGGCGACAAATCTTTACTAAAACCTGTTCAGTGCATCAAACATTTCTTTGCTACACGATCGGGAACTAATGAGGGGCAAGACCTTTTTTACGATAAGATGATTTTCCAGCTGCGATCAGTCGCCCAAATTCAAATCAGATTGAACTTATGCCACTGACCACAGCTAAAAATATAATCACAAAAATTCTTCGTTATCCATGTCACACGAGGAGGAGTTTTTTTTCTATTTTTCCTCACTCTATAACGGAGTGACTTGTTTGGAAGTATTATACAAGGAACGGTTTGTTGCAAGGTGCTGTCGCTGTGAATATGTCCCGCCCCCTTAAGGATTTTACGTGCGCTCCGATGGATAATTAGTTTACGGTGCACATGAGGACTTAGCTAGAACATTTATGTTGCATTTCGGCAAAGGAAAAGTTTGCTCTTGGACATTTTGCTTGTCAGCTGCTTGTTCGTTTGATTGTGTAATTGATTGACGCTATATTTTTTGGTTATTTTCAGCGGGAACTTGCTGGAAAAAGTCCCATTGACATCATGCAGCAGTGTAAACAGCTCCTACCCCTCCCCTCCCTTTCACACAATGTGTTCACTGTTTCACCTGTCAAAGACACACCCGCGAATCCTGGGCAGACTGCAGACAAAGCTCTCACAGGAGGACCAAGCACCAGCCAGGTACCTGTTCGAGAGTTCCTTTCATATTTAGACGTTATCAGTAGCATTTTGTGAGTTGAATAAATGTTATGAATTATACACGTGAAAAGGCACCTACGCACGTCGTGAAAGTCGACCGGGTTGCATCTTTAATCTCTTGATTAAACACTCTTTTGACCATTTACGTTTCGACCCAACGAAATGGAAGCAAAAACTGGGCTTACGTATCCAATTTCACGCGCAAGGAAGGCTCTTTTGTATTGGAAAATTCCAACATTTATTACAGTGCATGTACATAATGTTTATTTTCAAGCAAGGAAGATAAGATTGTCTTCCCAAAGTGTACGACTTTTTTCATGCACAGTTTGACAGTTTCACTGCTTCAGTTCTCCCCTTATTTTTATTCGTTCCCTCACTTGTACCAGGGCTTGCAGATAACAGGCAAACAACGAATCAGTGCATGGGAACTTATGGAGGGGTACAAAAACCCCTCACCTCTGTCGTGGGCGTGGTTTGGTGCCGTTCGGATTGAGCGTAAACCTCTGAGGTATGAGCAAGATTTTCGAAGACTTCTGCATCACACACATCCCAGAAGACGGCCGCTTAGTTACTTCCTTAGTCCTGCTCCTGACAAAGAGGACGAGCAAGACGAAGAGGAAGATAGAATAGAGTTAGATGCAGCAGCAGCGGACAAGTCAAGTCAACCTGCTACTCCACAGACTCCAGCGGACAATAAAGGTGAAAATAGTACAGATATAAAATGGTGACGTGCTCTTGGTGGGGTTTTGAAAAAGAGCGCTAAGTTCACTTGAAAATGGACTTGACACTTCCAGTAGTTTTGCAGCTCACTTTCATGTAAGTATACTCGAACCAAGATTAGCATGAGGCAGAAATGAAATGTCGCTGAACACCTATCAGGCCCACTCATGGCATATTTTAGTTCTTTTGAGATTATTTAATTATTGATCCCCAGGGAGACGTCTTGGGCGGATGCTAAGCGAGCCAGACCTAAGATCGTAAGGCATGGGCTCGAACCTTGTTAGCAGTAATTGTGTGACTCTTGTCATACGAGGGAACTTTCCGGGAAACTGAGTGGGCTGAGGGGGGTCTATTTGGTACAGAACAGGATACCGTCCACGAAGGACACTTAGTCGATTCATGTTTCCGATAACGGGACAAGCGCTGATAGTTGTGACAGCTATTAGATGCAGACTTTATCCTCCAGCAGAAGAGATGTCAATGCTATTGATGGCAAGCGAAGGAGCACCATTTTGATACGTCCCCATTTGTAGATATAGATTCGTTTAGTTACAAACTATAAGTTTTCATCCTTTCAACGGTCAGTGTTGAGGTACATTTTTCAAATTCGTTCTCTCTTTTCTTACTTCAGGTCAAATACCTTTGATAACTGCACCAGTAGCTCCAGGCCTGAACGTTCCAACAGCCCTTAACGTACCGCAAAGCCTCCCAGCGAACCAAATGGCTTTGCCAGACGGAGGAAAAACGAAAAAGGTCACGAAGCGACCAAAACGCCCAACAACGAAACTGCCTGGTCAAGCGGCCGTGCAAAAGAAATATCTACTACACCAACAACAGCCACAACAACAGCAACAGCAGCAGCAACAGCAGCAGCAGCAACAGCAATACTTTCAGAACCAACCGGCTGGGATGATGCTCCCCGGGCAGAACCCACCCCAGCAGCAGCAGCAACAGCAGCAGCAGCAGCAAGCGTTCTTCCAGCAGGGTCTACAGCAAAGGAACCTTCAGGTTCCGACTGGAATGCAGCCACAGCAGCAGCAAAGGTGAGTCGGAGTCTTTTGTTGAGTAGTAGAAGAAGCCAAACTGGTACTCACTGTGTGGGAAAAAAATACTCGTGTCTGCTCATGTTTAGAAGAAGTATGCGACTAAAACCAGCAACTATGAAAATAAATGAACGTTGACGAAAATAAATGCTTCATCAATGCTAAATTGATGAAAATATACGATTAAAGGGGGAAACTTTCTGAATAACCTGTGGTGCTGCGTCTGTAACGGGGTAAATTAGTATTATCAACTGACCACCGTAGAGAGTGTCAAAGCTGACGTTTCGAGCGTTAGCCCTTCGTTAGAGCGATTGGTCGGTGGTTAATAATCGGTGCGATTGGTACGGTGGTCAACTAACGTTATCAACTCATTTGATAACACTTATTTACCCTGTTGGTGAAAATAAAAGTATACATAAATATATATCCGCTGCCATTTGCATACAACCTGAACGCACCTGCAAAACACCAAAGCGCTGTCCACAAGCATTTGCTGTTCTAGATTTGACCAAAAAATTATATATATATATATATCGAGAATCGATACGTCCTCTTTAATTCTTTAACTTATGTATACTTAGCTCTGCTACCACAGCATTGAGCACTTTATGCCAAGGTAGACTCTACCCCCACATTTATATATATGAATACATATATATATATATATATATATCAAGAATACCTTTTTGTTTAGCTTCTAATTGCTCAAATAGATTGCCACGAGATGGGAAAAAGAGTTGTGTTACTTTTTCATGGCACTGCTCAGTAACCAGGCTGCTAAGCAGGATTAAAAATGCCAGTTTTTAGGATATTTGTAGACAATTTCGAGGTGTTAGTCAGTGTTGCAACAAAGAGATAAAAGTGACATCTGGAGAATGGTTCTCCTTAAACGCTTTTCTTCTGGTTTTCAGTCACTGTTAATTAGTTTTTTTTATATATCTTCAGGTTGGCTAATCCAAATCCGTTAACTGATCTACGGTCTATGTTGACGTCACACCCCTCCCAGAACCCAATACCCCATCAGGCACCGCGCCCAAATGCGTCCGTAGCTACTCAACAGCTTATCAATCAACTTATTTCAAGAAAACAGAAACAAACACAACAACAGCAGCAACAACAACAACAACAACAACAACCACATCATCAACAACAACATCAACAACAACAACTACAGCAGCAACAACAACAACAACAACAACAGCAACAACAGCAAGCGTTGCAGTTTTTTACACAACAGAGTTCGCTTCTTAAACAGCAACTTCAAATGGGACAAACACAGATTGCTCAGCAGCAGCAGCAGCAGCAACAACAACAGCCGCAAACAAACCAGCAGTTAAGACATTTACCTCCCAACAATCAGGTAAGGGACTGAAATTTTTAGGTGATGTTTTCAGTTCTGTACACTTTAAGAGGCCAATTATAAACTTAGTACAGAATCAGAACCGTTTTTCTCAATTGTGCTCGGTTATCTATATTTGTAGAGCGCCGGACTGCCGTTCGTGAGGTCGAGGGTTCAAGCCCCAGACCGAACCAACAACAAGGGTCTGAAAAGAACTGAGTAGAATGTGCTACGTTTGCTTCGACATCTGCAAATAGTTAGCCATTTTAGGCCCTGTTTCCTGATTCTTCTTTGCACTAGATAGCAGGGGAAGTTATAGAACCCGTGCACTTCTCTCAAAGAGAAGGGAGCATAGCTCTTGGTGTTGTGGACTGACCTTGTTATTGTTTATTGATCTTAAAGATCCACCATAAGTATTTTCTATGTAGAAAGCGGTGAGATTATAAAAAAGGAAAAAGTAGACCGTGTTTATTACTTTGACGTGATTTGTATTTTTTCGGTTATTGTCGCTGTCTTCATAGCTTCAGGCTTCGCAAGCAGTTGGTCAAATCCACCCCAATCAACAATACACCTTCACTCAGCCCCAGCGTCCCACGGCCCTTGGTAGAACCCAGGTCACAACTCGGCCCAATCTCGTTTCTACATCCTCGGCTCCGACCACCATGGCACTGCCTTCATCTCTTGGCGGCATGATCACGCAACAACAGTCGTTTAACTCGGCTGCATTTCAAGGTAAGCTTATGGCAGAATTTTTGCAAACTTGACCTCATGCCGAGTTCTCTGTGTAGAAACCCTGGCAAAGCGTGTCTTTGTTCATTTTATGAGGGAACACTAACAAAGAGGGGCACCAACGTAGGATACTTTACTCAGAATTTTATTTACACAGCTAACATACAGCAGCGGGTTGAATCTGAAAACATTGGTGAAATTTAAGTTAACTAAAATAAACAAATTACAAACAAAAAATGAATGAAAAAGAAGCGGAATGGAAAATACTTACATTGATACTGAACGCCAAATTTCTAACAGAAGTAGCGAATAACTTTTAAGGTGAAGAAGACTTCTAGACAGAGAACTGCGCTCAGCGTTAAACTGACTTTAAAAAGTGGTTATGCGTAACTGAAAATACAGGAGAACTTCGAAATCACGTGCGGCACGAGAAACGTGCAAAAAGTTTGAGACTGACGAAGATAAACGTCAACAAACCTAACACTAAACACCAACGAGAAGGCATGAAAAACACAAAGACGGAATATTAAATAAATACAAGATTACACAAAAATAATTAGCAAGCGCTTTAGATCTTACACCAATACCTTAACGTAAACAAATTCTTCCTACTGTGTATTTGACAAGTAGATTCCTTGTTGCTGTGCTTGTGTTCAGAAAAGCTGAGTGTGACATTCATATGCTTACCACATTTTGACGAATTCTGTGATCTATGAAGTAATGTACAAACCCACGGCAATATGGAATCTATTTGTTTTATTTGATGAAAAATCTTGTTGGTGGTGACGTTTTCTATGCGTCTGTAAGAACCAATCAAAATGAAGCTATAATAAGGCTTAGACTGGGAATTTTATCAAACCTAAGGGCCAAGAGGTACATAAGTTTTTATTGCTCCCACCCCTCTTAGTTTGTGACACTTGCGAGTACTACCAAATAAGGTGATCCAAATCAGACAACCGGACGCGACAAAAATAGCGAGTTTACAGGGAGAGTTTTTTTTATGGTTTATTGTGAGTTATAAGTCCTCTTAGCGAGACATTGTGCGGAGAATAAACAAGAAAACGAAGAAGAATCCGTGGTTCTGCGTACCGTTATGAAGAACGGCTCATTATGTCGAAGGTAGCATGAATCATATCCTATATAATTTAGTACGTAATCTATTTTTTTAATTATTATAATTAGAGAAATTATGAAAGAGAGAGATTAAGTCATCATTCCCTTTGCCTCTATCAAGGTCTTACTGTATCCCAGGCCCTCACGCGGCCAATACAACCACAACAACAACAACAGCTCGTTCAGCAGCAGCAACAACAAAGACAACAGCAACAAATACAACAACAACAGCAGCAGGTCCAACAGCAAACTCAGTTTTCGTTGACTGGTCCGCGGGCTATTCAGCCACAGCCACAGGCGCAGACCACGATGCAACTTCCGCTGCCTGTGTCATCGGCGCACGGGCAAATGAACCCAGTGGCGCAGATGCAACCAGCGTTCCAAAATCAGTTCCAGCAAAGCTCTGTGAATAGACAACAGCAGCAACAACACAACCAGAGGCTTTTAGCGGCTGCTAAGTTGAAACAACAACAACAACAAATCAAGCAACAGCAACAGCAGCAGCAACACCAACAACAGCAGCAACAAAATCGTGCTTCAACTGAATTGATAATGAGACATTTACATAGACAGTTGTCAGGTAAAAGGTTTTTGGCTTGCCTCGGCAAAACCCGTAAAAACTGTTTCAGTCGAATCAAATATTGATGGTTAGTGAGAAACGCCCGCACGATTGAAACGAAACAAAACAATAATCACATCAAAAAACCAAAAATAAAACAACATGAGCAAAAGAAAAAAAATAAGTTAAAAAACCCTTTTTCTTTTGGCTTCTAGCGGGAGCCCATTCCTTGAACACCTGCCAGTATCCAATCGTTAATGCCTTTCGTTTGTTCATAACAGTGCCGGTTTATGACACGTACATATAGGCTGCTGTCACCAAAATGTGTGGTGAGCGGATGATGGAATTACATATCAATTATCAGAGGCAATTTGGGTTTCTTTTTTTGTCGTTGTTGTTGTTGTTGTGGTGGTGGTTTTTGGTTTCGTGGTGTGAGTGGTTATTTTTTTTTTTCTGAGACTTAAACTTAGGCATCAAATTACCCGTATTAGTTTGCCCTGTTTCACCTTGCTTCTTGTGATTGGTTTTATCATTTATTTTTTTCGTTATTTTTTAACTTGTTTGGCAAGTTAGACTGATTGTGATATCGTATTCCTTACTAGCTGGCCCAGACATATCGATGGCGTCCGCACAATTTACACAAACCGCTGACCTTACTCTCCAGCGACAGATATCAGCACCACCTGATGTAGGACATCAGAGACAAGACATTGCTCAGTTTACTCGTCAACTGTCGACTACAGCGCCACAGGACCTTACACAGCAGGCTCAGCAACAACAGTACACAGGAAATCCTCAGTACCAAACACCACAGTTTTAAGGGAATATAGCAGGAACAAAACACGGGTCTCCTCTAACCTGGCTAATAGATCCCTAGGAGGAGAAGATCCGCTAAAATTAAGCCCTTCTAGCCTACGCATAGCCGTACCCTCCCGCCCAAGATGAAACGGAAGCGAGGTTGTATCGCCTCCGTTTCACCTCAGCGGGAGGGGGGGGTACGGCTACACATAGGCTTGCCCTTCTCCCTTTAAAACTTTAAAACGCAGCTTGTTGGACCCCTCAACCCCTCCATCCTCCCCTCCATCAAGCATAGACCCGTTCCCCCTTCCCCACGGTTCCTTCCGTCTCTAAGAGTTCAGCTCGTGGTATGATGTTTTAAAAAATTTAATGAGAAAATGTCCTTGTAAATAGCAATTATGAAGAAAATAAAATAGAGAGAAATTCGTGTCAAACACGTTCACAAAATGCCTATTTTCCTGTGAGTTAAGGACGTCTTTTTTTTTATTTGCGCAGTTGACCCACTCGGTAAGAAAACCGAAATGAGTTCCTTCTTGTAATGAAAAATTACCTCTCCACACCGCTCTTTGTTCCATAAGGATGGTTCTGTTGCGCGATGTGATGTGGTGATTAGACGTGAAGATGGCGTGTATTTGGATAGTCATATAACGGTCTTGTTCTGTTTACGTTCCGTGACGATCTAAAGTGAAAGACAAAGGAAGAGTCTTGATTAAATAAAGCGGTTTCTTTTCTTTTATAATTCCTAATGCGCTACTTTCGGGTTGATCACAGCTTCTTGAGTGTGCATGCTTATTTTTAAAGAATCAGTGGATAGTTAAAACTCGGGTAACTTTCGTGACCCTATTAAGAGGTTCTAGTCCCGCTTCGCGCTTAAATTTTTAGACAAATTCACGCAGCACGTGTACGTTAAGGGGAATTCTCAGTATTGCGTTGCGCATGCTAAAGGGAGCATAATTATCACGTAAGCATGCGAATAAGCGCATTCCGAGAGCACGGTATTGTTTCTTATTGTTTGCACGGACCAGGTAAAGAGTTACCTTGGGAATTAGCTCTTGAATGAGCCCGATCACCACATATTTTTATTGCATAATTTTGGTGTACAAATTATTCCTTTTAAGTTGGAACCGATACCCCATCAGGCACCGAGCCCGAATACGCCCTAAACTACTCAACAGTTTCTTCAATAAATTTTGAAAAAAACAGCAACAACAGAAATAGGACCAACAACATCAACAACAACGAAAACTGCAGCAGCAGCAACAACAGTCTACGGCGTATGCCGAAATTCACAAAATCTGCGGACCTCTCACTCCAGCGGCAGCTGGCAGTGCCACGTGAAGTAGGACTTCAGAGACGAGACATTGCTTAGTACGCGTCATTTATCGACTCCAGTGCCACAGGACCTTACACAGCAGGCTCAGCAACAACAGCATACAGGAAACCCTCAGTACTAAACACAACACTTCTGGGAGAATACATTAACTTTCGTGTGGTTTCAGCCCCTGATATCTTGTATAAAATATTTCATTGAAAAATATCTTTGTTCAAAGCAATTATGAAGGAAATAAAACAGATAGATAATCGTCCTAACACATCTAAAAAATGCCTATTTTCCAGTTCGTTGATATGTAACTTGGACGTCCTTTTTTCAACTGTTCAGTCGACCGACTCAGTAAGAAGAAATTCCATGGACTCTCCCACCCCTCTGGGAGTTTACATGATGAACAACCGTTGCGTGATGAAGATGCTATTTGGATAGCAGTCACGCTCGTAGTCACACAACGGTCTTATTCTCTTTAAGCAGAGTAACGATCTGATGAGAAGGAAGAAGAAATGATTTTGAGTGAAAATGGCGGTAATTTTTTAAAAGATATTGCACTTCATCACGTTCTGGTTGATTTCAGTTTCTCTAGTTTGCGTGCTTTTTTTGAAAACGTAACTGGATGGTTAAGCACTCAGCGAACTCTCTTGATCTCATGACCCTATTGCCGTCATGATGTTAAACATGTGAATAGATATGCCTTCAGGATCTTAATTTTTTTTTGACGTTTCTGTTGGCCTTGATAATTTTCAGTATTCTAAGTATTTGTACACGGTACATAACAAAACTTAAAGATTTAATTCAGAAAACATATGATGAGCTATTTTCGGGTGCCGAGTAGTGAGCTACACATTCAGTGCGTGTTGGCTGTGTATTTATATCGACTCGAACGAATTGAAAAATTTGTTTGATCACTATTTAGAGGTTGCCCAAAGTAGTGCTAGCTTGCGCTTAGAGGCTGCCAAAAAAATTGCTATCAATCCTGTACATCAAAATTTACACACGCGGGTGCCGAGTAGTGAGCTACACATTCAGTGCGAGTTGGCTGTATATTTATATCGACTCGAACGAATTGAAAAATTTGTTTGATCACTATTTAGAGGTTGCCCAAAGTAGTGCTAGCTTGCGCTTAGAGGCTGCCAAAAAAATTGCTATCAATCCTGTACATCAAAATTTAGTTGTCATATTAACAAATCATAACCTTGGAATTTGTAAACTTAGAAGCAATTCAAGAACTTGTATTAAATATTTTGTTGCGAGCAAAATAGCCTGAGGCTGTGAATGAAAGACGAAAACAATTACTAAGTAGTAGAAATGCAGAAGATAGATAAAGATTGACCTCGAACAATTTCTAGACTTTTTCGCAGTCACAAGCACGTGTCTCGGCACACGCAGTCTCTAGCAAGGTCAAGGTCTAGCTTGCCCGTCTAGGGCCTACGCAGCAAATGTTTCAGTGGGTGCGAAGGGGGGAGGGGGAGGGGGCTAGAGAAGAGTGCATGAGCTTTAGACAACAAAGCAGAGTGATGGGGCATTTTTAGCAGGACAAGTTTCTTTTTTTTCTTTTTTTTCTTTTTTTTTTTTATTTTTAAAAGTGGAGGAGCTAAAGTCCCCCTCTCCTCCCAAGCCCCTCCCTCTGAACGGTTTATGCCGTCTTGGTGAGATCGAATCGTTGAGCAGTAGAGACACGATAGAATCGGGTTGGAAAAAAATTAGAGATTGCTCCGCTGTGCTTTCGTATCTCTGACGCCTTTAACCAGGGTCTGCCTTTAAGCATCAAGGATTGTGTACTAGGCAACATACTCTTAGTAACTTAACGCCAAATTAAAAATTGTGTCGAAAAGAGGGAGGCTAAGCGCTTGTTTCGCTTCACCGCGCTCTATTTTTGAGATTGAACGCTTAAAATTCAGCCCGCAAATCGTACCCGAAACAGACTGTGGAAACAGATAGTTAGAAAGACAGGAGTGAGGCCGGAGATCCGGAGATCCAGGTTCTGTAGTCCACGCTCTTATTTTCTTAATTTCGTCTTTTGGAGGTCCTGTGATCAACACCCCACTTATGGTTTGTAACTAGCTAATTGTTTGGCATTCGTTTTAAATTTTCAGAATTCTATTTATCATACTCACACGGGGCAGGTATAAAAAAGAGCAACAAAAATAAAAACACAACGACAATAAACGGTCCGCAAAAAAAAAATTATAAATTTGAAAAGGCATACCCATAAAAGACAATGCAAGAGTTCTACCTAGTGCTTCTAGATGGTTCGCACCCTAAGGGTATCACGGCCGGTAATCACGATGAATCAAATATGTTCGATCAATTGCCTGCGGGGGGACCTCTGCACCGAATTGACCTTGGCTCTTTTATCATCACCCTGTTTTCAACTTTAGAACTGCGCATGACCCATGAAACGAAATAAAAAAAATAAGAAAAAGAAACAGAAAACAAAATCATGCGCACGCGCGCAATAAGCTTTCCATAAGTGAAACGACACAATGATGCAATGCTCATTTGTCCTTCCGAGTCTATTTGGTGTTGTTACCGCTCATGTTAATCTCTAATAGAGAGGCAGTCAACGGGAAAACCGTTTTTCTCTTAGCAAAAAGTCGGGAACATCATTTTTAAAGATGTGCCAGGTTAGAAATTTTGCTCTGAATTTCTGCTTTTGCTTCCCGCTTTTTCCAGGATCAACATGGCGCCATGCCAATGCAAGCGGACACGAAGTAAGAAGAAACTTCAGTCGGTTTTAACCGGGGCGCGAAGGCAGGTGATATCATCGTAACCCTCTTGTCGAACTCAGATGCAATGCAGGAGAAAGTTTCGATCCAACACTCGCCAATTAAATGCGAAAATGGGTCTATTCACGTCAAGTGAAACGAAACGGTGCTCAGGACTTCGTACGAGTTGTACTGGTCAGCTTGCTACGGCAAAGCTTCAAATGAAAGAAAACTCAGAGGTAAGGCGTATTAAAAGCTTTAAAGAGGACCTCGAAAAATTATCAGGGATTGCGTTGTACTATATTTGGGACGCTGAGACATGCTTTGAGACACGTTTGCTTCGAAGAACAATTCGCTTTCTCGAATTTTCTGATGCGTGTCGACGGTGACAAAGAAGGAACGCTGCGTAAAAATGTTATGCAATGGTATCTGTTTCATGAAAGAATGAATAACTTTATGGGACCGAAAAAAACTCTAAATTTTTGAAACAGTAGCGTGCCTCTTGTTAAAAACTCGTCAATTTGTTGTCCTTCTTTGATGAAATTATCGATTAAATATCAAAACTGGATTTTCAGACCTTATTCTCACCACTGGATTATCTTCGTCGTTATCTCGAATGTACCATACACAACACGAACTACCATATGTGAATTTTGTGGTTCGTAGCTCATTATAAGTACTATTATTAGATGAGTACTAACCGAAAAAGTCCATGGAAACGGTCCTTGTGATGAAATATTCTTTTAGCCAATAGTTCCTGAGCCAAGTGAAGTGGATTCTACCACAGAATTGCACCCAATTTGGCCCATAAATGCTTCGAATTTCGAGCAGTCTAGTTTCCACAGAGTACGTGGGAGCACAGGAAATTACAAAAAATGTGGAACTCTTAGCAAAGAAAATAGTTTCTTTAATTACTCCAGTCAATACTAATATTCGTTAGTGTATCAAATGGTGTCCAAAGATGAACGTGTTCTTGTGACTCGTTCAGCTGAGATTTGAGAATGGTCGTGCAATTCGAGGCTGGTATCTTCTTGCCTTGTTTCGCCTCAATTTATCAGACAGAACCTCTGGAAAGCTTCACCGGTACGTGAGTATATTTGACCCACCAACCAATATAGAACTAGACTTGTCCGTCTGAATTTCCACCCAGCCGACCTGCGAATCGTAAGCAGTTGTCGCGTTTTACACATCAACTCACTCACAGAAACTGCTGCGTTTTCCTTTAGTTAATGCACATATTCAGTATAATTATCAGATCATATATTTAGTAATGACCCTTAAATCTCGCGGTCTAACATAATGAGCTTTTCGGAACAGGTTGGAGGAGTTTATTAAATCAACTCTATTTATGATAATTGCTGGTGAGAATTTTAGAATTTTTAATTATACGTGCGAGAAAGTCCGTGTAAAGGACATGAATTGTGATGCCAATTTCGCAAGTGAACAAGACTCGAGTAAGAGATATCAGGAAAATAGTGGAACTTTGCAGTAATGAACAGCTATGAGGCAACTTGTCTGTCCACTAGAAAGTATCTAGCACCGCAAATGTATTTTAATGTAGTGGCAATTATTTTCGGCACGTTGCAGGTTGCGTATTTTTGTCGACTTCACATTTAAGCACATAGCGGTAATGCAGTTTCGTTGGCTGTACAGCGTTTTGACGTGGAATTCAAATCGGCTAGTAATCTGCGGTATATCTGGATTAAATTTTGCCTGGAAGGCTTGATGCTTAGTTGAGTCAGTAGCTGAAATAGGTCTGCCTATGATTGTTCGATGATTTTTGAAAGGGTATTTCACTCCAGTAACATCTAGAGGGAAAACCTGTAAAGATCCCATTCGTATCTTCACATTTGAAGATATCAAGGTCGTCACGTAAACTGGGCTCATTCTACTTTAATTTTCACGAATGGTTTTTGAGTTATTATTTTTTTTTTAAGAAAAATAACTCTATGTTAGCATATAGAGTGGCATGTTGCTCGCACCAATCATATCGCCGCATTAGGGTATGTATCTCGCACCAATCATATCATAGCATTTGAATATCATGCACTAATCACAGCGTTTGGGTATTGTTTCCTTATAAATGACGTCTGGATCACAGAACTATGCACAAAGAATGACATTAACCAGAAATTTTGGGCCCATTGGATAAACGTAATGGTTTGTGGCCTTGGCGTGCCTCATCGATTAAGGTCAAGATTTATCGGGAATGAAAGGTACAATTAAAATTTTTTAGTCAATACGTGTTTTTTTCGCTCCTTTACTAACAACGCACACGCCAAACAACTTACAGTTCATCACGTATCATGAAAACAACGTCCAAAGTCCAATCAGAACATACGCAATCATTGCACTACATGAACATTAGGCAATTTTTCACGTTTTTGAATTGTATTCCACCAATCAAATTCCATTTTGCCATATTGGACTTCGCTCTATCACGTGTCATTTTCTGGTAAATAACCTGCATTCTATCACGTATTCTAACTGCACTGTCAAACCCCACTAAAAAAATTCACATGGAACTAAATGCTACTGATATTGAGTTTTCCACGCAATCCTCCCGTGTTTGACTTTTTCTACGATTTAAAGTCGCTTTAAGCTACCTTGGACTTAACCCAATTGCGTCTTAATTCCTCGTAAAACAACCTGCATTTTATCATGCATTTCGCACATAGAGGGCAAAGTCCAGATAGGCAACAACCAATCAAGGAGCCCTCTTTAATATATTATCCTTTTCTTTGGTTCGATGTTTCTTCACTTATTCGAGATCGCAATATATATTTGGTTTCGGACTTTAAGAGGAAAAACAAAGTTTCAGTTTGCTTTTCGTTGTAAAATTACGCTAAATTATATTTTTGAGGTAACTAACTGTAGACAGATAATTTTGATTTTCTCTCAGTTGGAGGAACGGCAGTAAGTGTAATCTCAACCAGTATTTGGTCTCGTCACGCAACGCTCTCTCTCAAACAGAAAATGGAGGGCGTTGTGTGACGAAAACAAACAACGGCTGCAAAGGAGACAACAGTAAGCGAGACACCGATGCATTTCATTTTAACTTAGAAGTACTTAGACAATAGAGACAATAGATCACATAATATCTGTGTGAGTTCAGGTAAATTAGGTTTTTTCTGTCTTTCTGCGATATTTTCGTTTTTTTAAAGTTATGCTCTTCGCGGTGACAAAATTGAAATCATTAAATACGCAAATTGTCTCATCTCAACCCACCCAGCCCAAAAAATAACTCTTGCATGCTACGCATGCCAATGTTTTTAAGATAGTGTGCAAACGTGGAACTTTTGGAAGGAACACACCTTTTTTTGGTGAAAAATTGTTTTATTTTTATACCGAGAGATGAAGCAGCTTCTAGGCGCGCTAAGTTTCTTAGAAAGTGATGTCTGCTTTTGATTTACCTAAAATCTGTTATGGAGTTGTCCTAGATTTATATATTTATTACTTATTCACTAGCCAGAAGGTCTATATTGGGAAAAACTGTGTCTGTGGTCTTGGGTACCGCCCGAGGCCGGAACTCAAGACAGAGGGCACAGTTTTCCCGATGCGGACCGACCTAGGTTGATAACATCTTTAATTTTCTGAAACTCATCGAAATGCTTTCCAAAGTACCTGAATTATTTAGGGCAAGATCCTCCATAAAATAAACACTTTTGTGAGCGAGATGGTAGGGAAAACAAAATAAATGCATAGTAAAGAGAGAGGCTTCACCGGAACAGTTTTATTTTCGTAACGATAAAGGTGATCTAAAATGATGTGACACTTGTTAATAAGAGAGCGCGTAAGAAAGAAAAAACGCGCATATACACATTCGAAAAAAACAACGGTACTGGTCTGGCGAACAAATTCAAGTTCAATGACTATCACGACAAACTTTTCTTCAGAAACAATCGATGATCCTACGGAAAGTATTATTCACTTCCATCGTCGACTGACCTACGAAGCTTTACCTCTGTTCAGTCATTAACCCTTTAACTCCCAAGATCTCATTAGTGATTCTCCTTACTGTCTACCACAAAGTTCTTGTGATCTTAGTTTGGAGAATTTGGCATTGGATCAACTAATAATCCTCTAATTGATATTTTTCTTCATTCTCATCACTTACCTGCTTGATATTGTATTGATATGGTAAGGAGAAATTATATCTTGGTCACTCATGGGAGTTAAAGGGTGAAGGGAAGATAACTGAAGGTAAATTCAAATGTATGTTGTGTACTTGTGAGAGTTTGCTCGTTTGTTTTCTAAAATGGCGTGTGCAAATCTTATCTTCCACTCAAAATCTTAGGTTCATTGAGATGATTTCCAAATCAAAAGGACTTGGAATGACTAACTGAAAGTGAATCTGTAGTAGAACTCAAAATTTTGCTCATCGTTCTACAACGAACAAATTGTTTGGAAGAATTCAGATTTTAATGATGACTGAAAGTTTCAGTGATTAATTCAATTTCAAACAAACACCTCACGTTTTAATTTTGTGAAGGATTGAAATTAATCACAAACGGCTTTTAGGCTGCGTGTTAACCCAACATAAAACAAATTCATTTCGAAACCAATTCATCATGTTTCAGGCGACTAAAGTGATTTGAAAGATGAAGGGAAGAGAGAAGATAGGATTAATAAGTTACTCGTTGGCTGGAGCTCGTGACCGATATTTCAATTGGCCGATTAGACAGCATTATTAAGGCTTAAAAATGCTGCCCAGTTGGCAAAACGAAATATATTAATTAAGCAAAGGATGTTCTCGTTGACTCACTGCCCGTATGCAGAGATAGGAAAATCCGGAGCGCACCAAGAACTAATAAGATTTTAGGATTCATTACGGTACCCACGGAGACCCAAAAAAAAAAATTACATAACAGAATATCACATGTAAGCTTGAGGAGAAGACTTTATCTTAAAGTGTTGATAGAAACTCTGGCACGCTCGCTTCATGCACGGGATCGTGCTATCCTATTTCTAGCATTGAACTGTCCTATTTTTATTCGCTTCACCAATTTATAAAAAGGTAGAGCAGGGATAATTTGAGTATCAGGTCATAGAATTTAAAGTGCGTGCGACAAGATTTGTAAAGGTGGATGTTAATCTGCACTTTGGTCAAAAAGGTGAAGGAGATGCATCAAATCCCTCGAATGAAACACTTTATCTACGAGCGAAGTGGACAGGCCAGACGCAGTGTGAGCGTGCTAGACATAGTGTAAGGAAAAATCAGGAGTAATTGGGGCCAACTGATCCAGTATAATTGAATTAATCAGCCAAAAAATTTTACTCTGGTTAGACGATCATGGTAAAGGGTGAGACTTATTTTCTGGACCAAATTATGGTAACAACCCTTAAACAAAGTTTAGAGTTCCCTTTGTAAACAACTTTGGAGTAACTGTTGTCATTCTAGTGAGTTTCGAAAATTTTCATCTGCTGATATCTTGATAACCTTGCTGTTGCTTCAGATCGGTTACCGGTACGGCATCAAAACTTACATTAGATAAATAATTTATGTTCCTTCCGTCTTGTCAGCCTGACAAGCGACGTCAACTTTATCTAGTTAATGGATAGGAACTGATTTCCGGCCTGATAAAAGGAGTCTTCGCAACAACGGATCTTATTAAGTCATTAAACCGATAATTGGCTTCTAATACGAAATTACCGGAACTTTTTTATCATGTTGTGGCTATGTAGTTTATTTTAAGATTGTTTTGGCATTCATGTGGTAAAACTAACCCACGCAATTTGCAGTAATTGTTCAAAATATCATTTATGGTAGGTTTGTGATCAATCAACTGTGATATTCTCCAATCCTCATTTTTGCTGGGTGCATTACATATGAAAAGATCACGTCGAGCAGTACCTCTCGTGACATACTTAGTCAGTCCTTCTGGAAGAATTTTTTTTACTTATAGCTCCGGAAAGGTACCACGCGAAGAAAGGCAAAAGTAATCCATCCGACACGTATGGGCGGTTCTGATCAGTTCTCTTGCTGCGTTTTAAGCAGAAAATTGACGTATTATTAGAAATCCGGGTTAAGGAGGAGACTTAGTGATCCCTTTTAGAGAAGTTTCACAGGGGGTTATCTTATGTCGAAGAGGCTCTTTCATAATTTTTTTACCTCGTCGAGATGAAGGCACAAAAAACTGCTCGGGAAGTGCAACAGCTACAGAAATAAAAACCCGCGAATAAAAATAATCGCGAAATTTAAAATCACAGGAAAAAATGTATGCCTCGATTGAATTTCAGTGTTGATTTAACATTTGAAGATTAATTTTTTTAGCATGATCAGTTCCGTGCAGGGTATTTTTAATTGACGGAAATTGAACAGCAAATACGGCTGAAATAATTCAGCTTACCTAGAGAGATTAATAATTTATTTAGTTCTTGTTTGATTAGGTTTTTCTCAATTGTTTATCCTTATTTTCCTCCAAAGAGTAACTCTCTATCATATCGAAGGAAACCACAACCGCTGCGGCGTTTGTTGAGACAAGAAATCATTGGGGAGGTAATAATGAGCCAAGCTGGCGGCAATGTGGTTTAGTGTGGAGAAAGTGTGGAGAACAATATCCTCAAGATAATCAAACGAAATTTAATTGGTACCTCCGTTGGGTCATTAAGCGACCAAGTCATGCTAGGATTAAAGAATTCAGGACATCGCCAACCCTCTATTGAGCTCCCGATCCCAGGGCCCCCAATCAGGTAGGTGTGCACCTTTGTCCCCCTTTGGGTTTGTTGAGGGGGGTGGTGGGATTGTGGGTAGATGGGTGAAGGGGAGGGGGGAGGGGCTATAATAAGAGGTAAGACACGCTAGTGGAGTGGAGAGATATTCTTTCTGCACCCGTACCCTCAGGTGCCTCGCCCCTTGCGGTATTTAAAGGGGAGCAAAAAGAGGCTTAAAAACACACAAAAAAATTCAATAAAATGCTATTAGACCAAAACAAAGGGCAAAGCTTCCACTACTGCTAAAGTGTCTTGACTTAAAAAAGAAGTAATCAGCACGATCCTGCGTAAAGAAGTTAGCGCCGAAGGCAATAAGATACCGAACCAGGAAAGGGTGTCCACGTATGTCAGCGCGCCATATTCTAGATTGAAAGAAATATAGAGTTGATTTCCTTAAGTAATTTGGTTGCAGCTCTTGACCCCGGCACATACAGTTGTGTGTCTCACACAGGTAAGCGACATTTCTTAGCTATGTAGTCAAAGTATGTCTTTGTCGTAGAACTTTACATCTAAGTATACGTTTACAAATATTTTTATTATATCGAAAATCATTGTCATCCTACGTAGTCAGGCATTTGTTTTCTAAAAGGCGTTTTGAATATTGCAATGCATTAACGGTCTTATCATTTAACTATACATTAATTTACGGCGTTCGAGGCATTCTACCGCGTGTGATAAAGGGAATAAGTAAATGGAATTACGTCAAGAATTGCCAGCATCGCACAATAAGATCGCAAAACGCTGGTTGAGACAGATTTTCACCTCCTCAACAAGAATTATGAGCTTGCAAAAAGCAGTTCTACCTTAAAGCGGTTTGTTTGTTCTTTAAAGGTAATCGCGTGGAAATATTAACATTTGACACGAATATAATTTTCCGCTATTGAATAAGACTGACTCTAACAGAAAAAGTAAACAAGAAAAAAACAAAAAATCATTTACCCTAAATCTTTCAACGACGGGTGCTTCGAAGTCTTAGTGAAAAATACAACATTTACTTCTTTAATTCGAGTATCCAACAAAAGCCTTGGTCTTTGTAGACAAAACCAGCAAAACTTTTCACATACATTGATCTCGGACAGCGTTCTGGATGGTTTGAAGTCGCAGCATGGGCAAAAGATGTACGCCAGAGTGAAGCTTAACTTGAATTTTTTTCCCGTTTGGATGTCAGAAATTTGAAATGTTACTCGTCTTTCTTGGAAAACAAAACAAAGCAAAACATAGCAGATCAAAGACCACCAACACTGAAGAGGATATGGTCACGGTCGATCAATAATCGGGTTTCTTTCAGTTCGTTTAATGGTACCGAACATGTCAACTAAGTACTTCTAGAAAATGAAAGTGAGTCTAGGCTTGCGGCCGATTTCAAAGTGAATCACGCACGAAATGATTAAGGTCTTTACAATCCACCTTCCTTGCTTTATGGCAGTGGCAATTAGAAGTGATAAATTCGGTATTTTCTTAAGTGCTCTTATTTACTTCTTAACCAAACCGTAGCAAAGAAGGTTAGATAGTGCAAGAGATTAAGAGTCCATCTGGTGGAAATGAAGTGTCGTGTTTTCGAATGTCCCTAAATGACTGGTTTGTCCGACGTGATTAGTAAGTTCCTTATAAATTTAGATCTTTGAAATAGATTAGTATCCTCCCTTTTGCTCGAAAATAGATATTGAGAAAAAACCAACCTTGGATTAGCGTGGATTTTATCATGGACTCGTTAAATTGAGATGTTACGCAACATTGGATTAGCGAGAAGACATGTGATAGGCTTGTTGACAGAAGATGTTGCGCAATCTGTAACACTTAGTCGTAAATATAAATAGTGCCTATTATACTTTGATCCGATTTTCAGCTGATGGGGCTTTTAACTTTTCGTATTTGAGTACTTTTAGGCAGCGGTCACGTACTATTGCCTGCGGCGCCTTGTAGGATTTTTTTTCTTTTTAACAGAAAAAGAAGAGAGAAAACAGCGTAGTGACGTACTTTGAATGTCTTTTCGTTTCTTTAGCATGAAAATTTGAGAAATCTAACGGACAAAGGCAATTAGAATCGCCTGAATTATTGATTACTTCCAAATTTGGCATTCTTACTGATGCCTTCGTTTACGTTGTGGTTGAAATCAGAGGGGAGATCCTGTTTAAGGAAGTGCAATTAATTTCTCACTCTGCACTTTTGGTGCTCCATGCTTATGGAGCAAAGAAAACGTCTCCGCGCTAAAATCCGTTCCTCTTGCTTGAATTAACTACCCACACTTGTTTTGACGAGGTTATTCTTTGGTTCTGTTCATTATTTTGCTATTTCGGTTGATTGGAATTGACCCCTTTATTCCAAACTTTTATCTAAATCTTTGCGAGCGAGAATAGCAGATTTGGTGTCATAAGAGCAACTCTTAGGCCTTGAACTGTTTCTTCTTTTCTTTGAAAAAAATAGATTTTGGAGTGCTAAATTTAATTTTTGGGATATTTAGAGTTGAATCATTGTCTCCGGTTTAATATATCATTGTCTAATCCTTTCCTTTGTTATTATATCCTTCAGTATCATTTGGTTTGTCGGTACCAAACGCACGGCATCACCGTTGAGTAATAAGGTCAGCATATTTCTAATTTGGTATAATTAGGGATCATAGCGGGAAGAATTGGCCCTCCTCTGACAGCCGATTATATCAGAAGGTTTGCTTCATCTTGCTCGTTCGCGGAGCCAGCCATGCACCAGTGTAGAATTACCGCAGTGAGTGACAGTGAGTTTCACTTAGTGAGTTTGGCAATCTAGTAGGTTTGCATTTCCGCCCTTTTTGACTTGAGAATATGGTTCGCCTTAGATGTCTCGACAAACTTTTGAAACGTCCTCGCAAAAAAATTGAACTCAAATAAATCTTCGTCAGCGATTAGCACGAAGAACAGATGTCCAATGACGCATACTAAGAGAAACTGAAATATATGACAACCTACTTTTGATACTTTCAAGGAGGTCCAAACTCCAAACCAAGTTGAGCAAGGATTCTCAATCTCGTTTTCCATGGAAACTAATGAAACTAACATTTGAATGTAAACACTTGGTGTAATATTCAGTACATTAAATTTAGAAACCGCAAGTGTAGATTAGCCCTGAATAATTGTGGACTATAAACTCAAATTTTTATGACACCCAAGAATGCTAACAGATGTTTTCTGGGCCTTTGGTAAGTAAAATAGCTTTCGTTTTTCATCCGAATGAACATGATGGTTCTAGAATGTTGGTGCGAGTCAGCCGATGACGTCAACGAGACGCGACTGATGTCATGTGGCCTAGTTGAAAATTAAAAAAATTAAATCATTTCGAGAAACTTCTGATTTTCTGACATTAAAAGTTGTATCTGCCTGGCGACCAATTTCACTGCAACACTTTCAAGGGATTTTGACTAGGACAGAATTCTGGAAGTGGCGATGAGAAAGTAGTCCAACATTGCGCTCATTTTCTGACAAAAATTTCGTCAGTTTGGCTCTTAAGTAATCAACGTTAAAGCAGACAAAAGCTATCGCTTGCTTGGATTTCAGGGCCTTCATGCTTTCGTTAGTTACATTTTATTTCTGTTTTGGTTTTACTACCCTAAGTGGATAGGCATTCTTGCTGTCTTCAGTCCTCTCAATATCCACCGATACTCACTTCCAACTTCTGTTGTTGAAAGGTTTTAGAGATATCAAAGTGACCTCGTGTCTCCGAGTGAAACTATGCGTTTGACAGTTTGAACTGAGTGGAAATTTTCAGTTATAAAGGTGGCAATGCTTAAGCGTGTTAGACATGTAGGAATTTAGGGACTACTGAGTTTCTATAGAAACTGTGGTGCTGCGTCGGTGGGAGAGTATAGCAGGTAATTTAGTATTAACAGCTGAGTTTCAAACGTAAATTGGCCACTGTAAAGAGCGATTGACGTCAGAGCGATTGACGAAGGGTTTCGTCAGAGCAATTGACGTTAGCCCTTCGTCAGAACGATTGATTCCAATCTCTCTGACGAAGGGCTAACGCTCGAAACGTCAGCTTTTTTACTCTTTATGGTGGCCAATTGACGTTTTCAACTCAGTAGTTAACACTAAATTACATGTAGGAATTTAGTTCCGTTCTCTTACACTCTAGATCCAGAAACAAATTATTTCCAAATTATACTGTCCGTGGTACATTTCTTATAATTTTGACCCAGGAGTTCCATTGTAAATTCAAGAAATATTCCCTGAAATTGTCAATCGTAACGGACAAATCAATAGGTTTACTAATAAGGATGGCCGACAGAACAGATTTATCCCATGCATTGAACATCCCGGAAAATTTTCATTCTTCTCGAATGTGCGATATTACTCAACAATACAGATGACAACGAGTTCAGTAACTTTGTCACTTATTTGGGTTTAGATGGTCGTCATTGGTTTTCCTTACGATGATGAGAATTCTTTTGCATAACTCATACTGTGATAACACAGGGTGACACGTAATCGCTTACGTGTAGAGAGGTGTACATCAAGTGCAACCAGACATCCCCGATCTTAATCTCAAATTAGGTCTAAGTTTATTGAATGATTTACGATAGCTGTCATTAATGACGCCCACATCTTGCGATAAACCTGACTTATTGGTCTTCAAAGACCCCTTCAGAGGTGCAAATATAAAAAAATGTCCTAAGAAACTGGTATTGCAGGACCAATAAGGTGCAGCTCTCGATAAAACGTTCCCTGCAGAGTTTTATTCCTGCAATTTTAAATCTTGCATGCCTCAGTAACTGTGGAAGTTACAAAATGTTCTTCTTAATGTATAATTATAAAGGAGTTATTAAAGTAAAGCGGAATCAGTATTCGATAGCTCTTGACCCATGATTTTGGCCGGCAATCTACGTTTTAACTACTAGAACACAGATGTGCATAGTAGTCTCAAAGTTTAAACTCTGAAGAATAGGCTTCAACTAGTGTTTTCGAAAACTTCAGTCAAAACAAGGTTAATACTTATTAACCTCAAAGTTTGAAGTACACAATATGGCCATATTACCAGTCAATTTTGTCTTGATTGTGCAACAAACAGGCCTACTGGTAAAAAGTTATCTCAGCTTGATATTCTATTGTCTAGTCTATTGCATTTTTTTTTAACAATTAGCGTAACAAGATGTTTTTTTTAAAGAATAAATTAAGGGTGTCAAAGGGCATTAATACCATCTTAATAATTGGGAACATTCTTGACAAAACAAGCAGTCACTTACTAAGCGCTGCAAATCCTTTGCTGCTTCGTTCCGCGCGTGTGCTGGTTTCGTTGGTGTACCTCCAACCAAATCACGGGAATACACCACTAAATGATGCTTTCGAAAAGGTAACACTGTTTTTAAACCGTCACTGATATACTCTTTCGCTTTTTCTGGCTTACTACCATTTATATTTTTTTTCCTTCTTTTTCTTCGCTCGACTTTGAACTGTATCTCTTGCCGGCTCCCTAATAATTAGCGACTTAATACTGAAAAAATTTCTCTTTACTCTTTTTAGTAAGATTCATACACCATGATTTTGTATCCCTAAATATGCGGATGTTTTCAATTTCCTTTCGCCCAATAAGAGTCTTCATTAGCGCGAACCTTTAATTTTTCTTTTTAATCTTATACCACTTTTACAGTCATTTTTGAGGAACTAAAGAATTATTTTCTCAAGATAAAGGGGTGCAAGAACTCAGCAGACTACTTTCTGTGAATTTGATATTTCGCTGGAGTGTATTTTTGAAATGTATGAGTTCCTGCTTTTCCAAGCATTTAAATATTTCTGGGATTATTATCTTATTTCTCATGCACACATATTTTGCTGGATTGGAAGTAGATTTCAGTCCTGCTGAGAGCTTGCTAAATTAATTTTATGGCATCTTCAATACGCAGATCATGAGAGGAAACTCACTAAACAGAAATTCGTCCATACAGTGCTGTATCATGGTAGTTCTCATTTTTAGACACATTTGTGATTGAAGGCAGAGAAATGTCGGTCTCTGTCTTGATGAATTGTGCAGTTCTCGATCGAAGCTATTTTTCATATTTGTTCCTAGCCTCTCTACTCTACAACAAAAATGGAATATACATTGTTCGCCTTCAAATAACTTTAAACTCAACCTTGTCATGCTGGAGTACATATCAGTTAATTCAGTGCAGTAGTTTTAACGAAGCTAATCTTCCTGCAATCTTTGTGCTAGCACGTTTTGATGGTTTAAGAAATAACTTTTAGTTCTGCTGGGAATTTGTGCAATAGTCTATACTGCATCCTAAATTCCCTAAATTTAACGCAACAGAACTTGTCTGTTCTTGCTAAAGAATGTGGCTTTGTATTCCAAATCATTAGCTATCGAAGGTGAAGACATGCTGATCTTTAAATTTTCAAATGTTCCTTTTTTTTTATTTGTTTTCATATTTTTCTGCTTTAAAACTGGAGTGGAAACGTGTTTCTGTTTCCATCAAACAGCACTACACACTAGAGTGTTATCCTAAACTTAGTCATGATTTCAATAGATCGCTGCAAATGAAGCTGTATGTTATGCGATATGTTTTACCGACTAATTTTAATGGCGAGAGGGATTTTGATGTCGTCAGCATTGCTTTCGTTAAACCCACATCCCTTCGCTCTTGATATCAAAAGTGGCCCAGTATCAACTTCGAGGTAGCAAATGAAACTCTTGGATAAGTACTTTTTTTAGTGTTTTACCGTGTCTCTTTAAGCACATGTTCTGGCTCTCAACAGTAAATAAAGCCTACCTCTAACGCCCTAAAAAATATTACATACAAAAATGCAACTCAAGAGTATACGTTGATCAGCCCAGTAGATTTACTGAAGTATTTTAGATGTGATAATCCGTTTCAAATATGCTAAATATTTTTTCATCTCTCTTTGAAGCTATCAGCATCGCTTTTTTAGCCAGCATTGTGTATTGTCTGAGATATTTGATCACTATTACATGGCTATTTCTCCTCGAGATATTGTGATAATGATTCAACACCCTTTGTTTTTCAGAACAGACTGACATTGTTTTAATGCCCTCATTGTGATAAGATTACCTGACATCTTCTGGATTTTTTTTAGATTTGAAATAATTGCAATAATGTTTCCTGCAAAATAAAATCTACTCGGGAGTAAAAAAATTTTAATGGCCTAATCAGTTGAATATTTCTCTTCAATTTAACTGCACAACGCTGAGTTAGTGCTACACAGCTGACGTGGTTAAATTTCAGCAAAACAACTCAAAGTTCATTCCTAATTTGGTGTAGAACGTGCTGACGTGTTCGGTATCCACACCTAACAATGTCGCCATCGCCTATTTTCCCTTCAATACAAACGAGCAGTGCCGCTGATGTTTTGAAAGACTTGACGTCTTGATAGAGATGAAGTACTGAATACGTAAAGATACGATTAAGGTGCGAAAGTAGAGTAACTCACCTTTCACAACGAGAAAAGTGAAAATCGTCCTAACAATTGGCCGTTGTGTTGGTTCTCCAATGTTTGAGCCCACATGATTTTGTAGGGATATACATTTGAATGTAGGTAACTGTTATTGGGGGAAGAGTTTGCTTAAAGCGATTAGCTTGCTAGGTATCGTTTTATAAAGATGTCTCATTCATGAGCATTTGCGTAGCTGATCTCTGAAAACGGTAATGCCAAACTGTTATAAATGCTTTCTACTGAAATTAAATGCGTAACTGTGCTGTGTGGTTCAATACTATTGCTGTATAATATACGTGTTTCCCGATTAGCTGCCCTTACATCGACTAAACTGCTTACTTATAGTTTGAAAGACATAGCAGAGCAGAGAAAAAGGTTATTTCTAATCTTTATATATAGTATTTTCATCAAATGGTGAGCAGCACTACTGTATGTCTAAATATTTTCGCATTTAACGTACTGTTTTGCAAAGGACTTGTGCGTTGGCACTATAGACATCTAGACAACATGCAGGGCCAGCGTAGGCACTGCCCTCCACGATTGTGGCATTATAATTTGCTGACATTCCTATATTTTTGTCATATTTTCAACAATTAACACTACTTCTGCCCCGACCCAACGAGCTTATCACCTCGAAGAGGCCTAAACGGCGTCATAGCTGGAACAAGGAATTGATTATGAACTATGAAAGCAGTGAAAACCCTAAAGTCTAGCACAAGCAAACTGATCTGCCGACATAAGTAAAAGCTGTGCTTCAGAAGTTTGAACATGTTGACAATTCGCTCATTAAAATTCTCTCTCGATTGCTGTTTCCAGAAGCTTATCATAATCTTGCTATTGCCATGAAATTTCGATTCTCTCTGTAAACGTTCTGCCCCTGAAGAAAGTTCAAAGCGTATTACTTACACGGATATCACCTGACAAAGTTTTAAACGAAATGAAAGCAAAAATTAACGAGCAAGCCTTGTCATCTTGTGGATTTGGGCAAATGAGTTGAACGACAGAGAAAGCAAACTACATGTAACTGAAGCTTCTAGGCACGAAATTGTGCCCTTAATCAGCAAAGAAAAGCAATCTAAATGTATTGGAGAACTTTTATCAACCCTATTGCCTTCATATGTAAACAAAAAAAGAAACAGTCCGAACGAAGACGTGCCGAAAAAAAAAATGTTTATCCCATTTCAACTTGCTTTGTGCAAAAGCCCGTCGTTTATTCGATCGTTTTACCTTCGTCACATCTATAACACTTCAACAACGTATCACACAAGCGACAACAACATATTACGGACAAAATATGTATAATGATAATTTCAGTTACGAAAGGCAATAGTTAAAGTTGTGTTTTTTTCACCATTAACATGATTCAGCTTACCCCACGTTGAAGAACCAGCTCAGCTCACTCTCGTTATTCCTTTCTGCAACCATATCTCACTATGCCCCCTTTTTAGATAGGTCGTCCGGTCCCACAGTTTCAATGACTTGGCTCGTGGTGGTCGTGGTGGTCGTACTTCCTTTAATTTTCAGCAACTTGAATGGTGAACCAGTAGACCTAGAGGCTTTCGCTTGCGTTCAAGGTTTTCTTTTCATGAGGGAAGAACAATGAATGAACACGCGCTCAAAGTTCTGCTAGTGTTTGTTCTTCATTGTGTACTTGTGTTGAATGTGACTTCCCACAACAGTACATTCGTATTGATAAATTTTATTTTAAAACACGATACAACCCTTGTTTTCTCACTAAGAGCAGCACTTGAGTAGACGTTTGTATGACATGCGAAATATTGAAACTGGATCGTTTTCAATAAGCGACCACCATGTGGTGTAAGCTTGCGCGGACCATTCTCTTGAAAATAGCATTGACTGCTATTTGTCATAAGTTGACAATCAGTAGAGTCTATGTTGCCAATAGATTCCTTAGAGACCACCGGAATGTCGGGCTTGTGTTGGTAAATGTTTTGAGGAGATAAGTCTATGCAAAGTGGGTGTATGGTTTAGCTGTCTTGAGAAGAATATATTTTAGTGTGACACTTTTTTTATAAATGTTCGCCTTGGATTTTCTGTAATTATCCTACAGCTCCGTGTTATATTTCTTTTCCCATTGCAGCAGGCAGTAAATAAATCTTACGTCATGAACTTATGTCATAAGCTGACAATCTTGCAAAAAGTCTAATCTTTTTATATACATCAACAAACTTACCCCACGTAGATATAACAGGTCATGGGCAATTTATATTTTTGCAAGGGATTTTAAAAGGATAATAAGGATCCTAGTAAGATTGTAAGCTTCTTCCAGATATGGTAAGATAAGAGGTAATATGCCCACTAAAGAACAATACAAAATATCTGTAAGAATTTTCCATAGAGGTTAGTAACTATAAGTACATAATTTCTGAGGGAAACTAAAAGCGTTAAGAGCTTCACTTATGTACTTATAACACATGACGATCATTGTGAAAGCTTTGGAGAAAATAGGCGACAGGTCAAGATTGTCTTTTCCAACTATCTCCGTGAATCTAAAAGCGCTTGCCTTTCGCTGCTTTTGCCAGGGTTTGATTCCCAAGCTTGCTGTAAGAAATTTTGAGGCCCAAATCTTCAAATTCCAGTTTACCCTTGTATCAGTGAATATAGATCCACACATAGGTAATCCCATTTCCTAATGAGGTCAATTTATTTGTTAACGCAAACACCTCATCAAGGGCAACGGTCGGAAGATTTTCTTTCGTAGAAGATTTTATAGGCTATTGTGTACTTAGACACTGTTTAATAGCTTTGCAAATTTCCATAATTTCAATTTGTTTCCTTATCCAATGAAATATTGAGTGGTTACTAAGGTCGAAAACGTTCTTTATTGTAAAAATTTTTAAGGTTTTGGACTTTGGCCTTGAACAAGTTTTGACAGCTTTCAAAACCCGGCCGTCGACAGGCTAATCAATGGAAACATTGGCCAGTGCCGCATGCAGTTTTTCGGCCGCCGTGTAATTAACTAAGAAAAGAAGGCGATTAGAACAAAAAGCTAGTGACGGATTTCCTTCTCATGCAATTCGATGGAATTTCGAGTGCTGCCGCCTCGTAAAAAATCAACTCATTTACCCAATCAACCAAAAAAATCAGAGGGCAGCGAATACCGAACGCGTTTATTCGTCAGATTTGAAAATCACTCATATCTGTACGAGCTTTTGATGTCCAAAAGAATTGTCGAGGAGGAAGGATTCTAAACGGGAAGATAAATCACGGCTTCCTTGTTACAAATTCTTAGCCAGAATGCTAATTTTCCCTTGCATCAGGGAGACAACTAATTTTTTATGATTGGTGTGTATGAGCGCTCGCTTCGATCAAAAGACCAAGTTTAGTTCAGAAATTAATTGAATTATCGACTAGGTAATATTCGTGCTTAGATTATCGCTTGAACGCTTGTTGTTTGTTGGTAACAAACACTTTTCATCCTAAAGAACAATATTCAGTGGAACAACAATCGAAACGCCTTTCCATTATCTTTCGCTTTGGTTGACGCGCGATCTTTTCGTCTCCCTTCAGTTGGCTTTTAAGACAGTTGAGTGACATGCATAAAGCGGTCTTACACAATTGGAAGTTTACGTCACAGCAAACTGAGTGCCAAAAAAACTCTTTACTTATAGGGCTATTTTTAAATTGTTTCCCATCCATTCCTAAAAACATCCTGTTTTCATACTTCAGTTACAGAATAAAGCGGCAATGTGTGAACTGCATAACATAACTTTGCGCGGCCAAGGATCTCCAAACATAAACTACAGTATTGTAATTTCGCATTATGGGGCCTTTCACAAAATTCTCTTTAACCAAGATCTATACAAGTTGGACCCTTGTTTCACTAACCCTAACCCTAGGCCTCACTGAACTTAGCTCTTTAATAGTTTCTCATGACTAAGAAGCACCTCGCCACAGAGAAAAGTGTGATGTTAGGAAAATATAATTAGGTGATTTGTCACTAAATCTCTTCCCAAATGTTATTATTTAGTAAGGCGGAGTGGAAACAGCTATACGAAAACACGAAATCAATACCAGCCTATTGGAGCTTTAATTACTTTAACAATATTCTGTTTCGTGACAGACTCCAAATGGGGGGAAAGAATGCATTACACTGATCTAGCAGCTGGTCACGTGAATATGCCACAAGTACGTAATTGCAATAATTACTCGGCACCCAAATTACGTCAGTAGGTAGACTATTTGTTCAAAGCGGCGACTCAAAAGTAAGTTTATCCTCAGAATTTATGGTTTTCGTTGCTAAAATCGGGGCCATGCCTTTATCGTCACGTTTGTTAACTTTAACCTTTTCGGAAAAATTACGATCTCAAATCTTATGCAGACTTGTGTATACCTCGGGTGTGGCTTTTAACTAGAAGTAAACCTAAGCATACAAACATGTGGAATTTTTTTTAAAATTCGAAACCACATTTTGTAGATTGTCAATAGAAAGGGAAGTTTCCCATTTCAGTCCTGAGCAGTTTAATACTTACAATCTTCAACTTTCATCCACTAGAAGGGTCTCTTATTTAATCATATCTCCCTGAAGCTCAAATTTTCTCAAACGAAGGTACTATTTATATCTTTGAATCAAGGTCCATTACTATCGTCACGTTTGTTTGTCATTGTTCATCGTTTTTTTCGTCATGTCATTCTCCATTATTTTCAGCTTTCATCTGCTAAAAGGGTCTCTTATTTAATCAAATCTCCCTGAGGCTAAAAACTACTCAAACGAAGATACTACTTACATCTTTGAATCATGTTTTATTATAACTAATAGGATGCAAGTCGTTAAAAAACGATGAATTAATCATGATCCAAGGTGTGAGCTTGGGAGTTGAGCTGAGATTACAATAGTCTAGCTATATGTTGGTCATAGCCTGCATAGTTTCATCTCTAGTTGTAATTATGTTGTTCGTATAAATACTGTGTTGACTTTGAATCATCTACCCACACTCTGTCGTGATTTCTCAAGAGGGTGGCAACGTGTTAATACCTGACACGCAAATTTTCCACGAAGACAAGGTAAGACGAGATTTGAAGTTTTTTCTCAAAAATTTGCGACGCACGAATTATTGCTTAGAGTACACGTAACGCGTGAATCTTTCTAAAAGCTGTACGTGAAACGGGATCAGGTTCCCTCCCTTCCTTTCTGCTCGCTTGCTACTCGCTACTCTCTTGCAAGACAGTTACCATGGTGGTACCTTTCGCGTATACCACGTCTTGTGTTCCTCCGAAAATAGAAAAACACGCATTTCTTCGTAGTCTAATGGAACGCAGAAGTAGACATCTGTCATTAGGACATTAAGAGTTCCTTAATAACCTCTTCCGAACGATCCTGATACGCACTCATTATTTCGAGCGGACAAGCATATTGGTTGCACCGCCAATGGCCTTATAAATGCTACAGAAGTGGAATATTCTTGGTTGGATTCAAAAGGTTACAACACACCTTATTTGTTTGATTTCGCACTCTGAATGTAACGATGGTAGTTGGGAGTGATTCAAAAACCTGTGAGACGTTGATCAACGTTTTGCTTTGTATTGTCGTTTCTCAGACAATATAATTGTTACGATATTGACTTTGAAGTTTTCATGGCGGTTGCCAAGGTGACCGTTACGTACAAAACTTGTAGTCAACACTAAACTAAAAGAGTTATGGGGGAAAACTTGTTAGATCTATCCTTATGTGGGAACAAAATGCACAATATTTTAAGTCATTTCTATTTTAGGCCAGAAGGATACCATCCTCACCGTTTTGCCTTTAGTGAAGCGAAGGAAGCTAAACTTATTAAACCCAGACGACAGAGACTACACTTGCGATAAAGTATCAAAGTTACAGACTAATTAGGTCAGGAAAGATCATTTGACAGGTTAGTTGAGACTAGTGATAAACAAACACCTCATTTAAAATTTCCTCCACTCGAATCGTTGTCTTGTAAGACCTTCTACAACGCCTCTTGCTAAGTTTGATCTTTATTCTTGACCAACTGTGCATAACTTATAAACTTAGTTCTAAAAGCTTTCGAGGTCCGGTCAACGTCACAATTGCTTCAGTCAAGTCGTCGCATTAAATAAAACCTAAACCTTCAGCCGGCCGGTAAATGAGGTTTAGTTAGGTTTGATAGAGTTTCGCTCATTCGTTAGCAAAGTCCTGAAGGGCAGTCAAAAAGGACTCTATGACCTTAGAGTAAGAGGTCTTTCCGAAAAAGACTAAAACTCTTAAGCGTTTAGTTCGATTTTCTTTCTAAAGTCGGCACTCACTTGGACAAAACCACAGCTTGTTAAAAAAATTTCTTACTCTTTAGTCAGCACTTTACTTCGTCTTGCCCTTTTCCTGGCCGGAATGATCTCATTAAAACTAAGTGAAGTGGCTATTTGCGTTTTCGGGCAGCTGTTGTCGTCTGTTTTCTTGCACAGAAGTCTTGTAGTTTCCAATAGTTGTTGTTTTGGAGGTATGCCTCTGATCTAATGGGATCTTAGCCCTTGTTGGATTGTGATCAGTGATGTTATGTGATGTCTGTGACGTCAATGGCCTGAAATGCCCGCAGCTACGAGCGGAGCCTCTAGCTCATGGGATCAGAACATCTTTTTTTTAATTTTGCGCCACATCTTTCAAGTCGTCATACATTTTTAAAAACTGTCGCAATCAGGAAATATGCATATATAGGAAAGTGCAATTTCCTCGAACGATCATAGAGTGTTGAGAATGTGGCAGCGAATGCATTTTAGTCTTCGTTTGATAGTTGTTCTAGATTTTTCTTTATCATCATAAATGTTAATCAGATAAAGTTTTGAACACGAGTGTGAGATAACTCTCACGAAAGCTTAAACGTAGTTCTTCTATGAAAACTAAATCAAGTTAGAGAACCATAATCATTATTTCATGTAGCTGTGAGCAGGAACAAGAAGCCATGAATAATCATCAAGAACAAATTAAATGCTGCTACTAAGTTTAGTTTAGGTTTTGGTAAATCGATTACCATCATATTGCGTATATCTCCTGTGGTCATATCCTCGACCCTCAGTTTGGGGTAGCCAATTTGTTTTTTCCTCTTGCAATTTGAGTATGTTTATCTGTGACTGGACGTACAATCGCTTTTGTCGAGTTTGTCAATTAAAGGTCTTCAGAACAGGTTTTCCGGTATCCATAAACTGGCTTATTTCAAATCCGTGATTTGTGGAAGAGATGAGCGAAATTCGGGATTGTAACTTTGAACACAACACAAGTTTGGGCGCTGTTCAACTAAGGAAGTTTGAAATAAGATATTGGAAATACAAAGATTTAGGAGGTTCAATCAAAATTCATTCTGAGACAAAACTGTCGTCTTGAAAAGTCGGATTAGTCGATATGGGAAACAAAATGCTTGACTCAGGCTTTAATAAGCTTGTCGAGTCAAGAAAGCTTTTCAACTCAGGCTAGGCTTCTTCTTTGGGATGGGGATTGTGACTGGGATCGGGTTTCGTTGATGAAAACCGTCTGGAAACGGAGGTGAAGGAATATTCGGTCAAGGTGACGTTATCGAGGAGCTTCTTCGTTATTATTATCATTATTATTATTATTATTATTTGTTATGTAAAAATTATAGCGTGGCGCAAGGGCTGTGTATCGTGACTAGATTATTGTCCAGCATGTTCCTTAACACTCACTCGGGGTCCAGTGCAATGTAGTTTGGTCATAAATAAATTCGACAGATCCCTGATGACAGCAAGTTTGGAAATTGTACCAGCAAGTAATTGATCGTATAGGATTTGAAAGGGTGGGATGTAACCGAGTTGATGAAACAAAATCCTGTACCGCAAGTGTGCCAATTAATGTATAATTTCAAAGACGTTTAAGAATTTTAAGAATTTACCCGATAGTAAGCGTCCGCTCCATGAAGGAACAAATTTTTGATGCGAAAAGTTTATTTCTCTTGTCTCACCGCCTAAGAACTAATTTTCCAATTTTGATTGAATCCGGTTTTCAATACATTAAATGTAAGCGGATGAACAAAAAAACTACTTGCGTCTAATTGAGTTCACAATTATTTTAGGAAAATAATTACCAGGTAAGGGTATTAAAGCATGTTTATTCCTCTTTCCGATTTTTGAATCCTCTAGAACAGCTTCACACTCTTGAATCAAATTACCCTCTTTACTTAAAAAGAAGGCTGCTTTGAAGACTTAAGGCAAGAATTGACAGTTAACAACCTCTTAAGAACTAGAAAATTCGACTACTTATCCCTAACTAACTGGCGGGAGAATTTCCGTTCCATTTTAATATTGGAACCTATTTTTAAATAATTCCTAGCATTTCTCACTTGAAAGGGGGCAATCACCAAGCAACTCGAAACGTCTAGGCGCATATAAATCTAGAGTACCGTGCATCTTATTTCGCACTTATTGTTTTGAGCAGGAGAAAAACACGCCATTTGGAATTTTATCCCTCAATTTTGATAGAATCGTCTAAGCTCGGCCTGAACACAATAAATACATCCAGCCAGCTAAAGTTACAGAGTAAGGTAAGAAAACTGAAAAATAGTTAATTATTTTGGTGATGAAGGTAAAATTTAAGGGCCAGCTTGCTCGATTCGGGAAAAAAGTGGTACTCTGTCAAAGTTTCCGAAAAATTGAGTCATAGCGTATCATGCTGAACTGTTAAAACTTGAAGCTGATGTTAACCGCAGATTAGTTGCACATTGTTAGATTCTAGAGAGTTAGCATCCTGTTTGGATCCAGATCTCTAGATCTATGGGGATTTGGCTAAACTCTTCCTTCACGTGCCATTTCAGTGTCATTGAAAAGCGAAACTATGTAGCCTGATATTGCACTGAAGAGTCTGGAGCGAAGGACTGTACTGGAGTTGGTCCTGTAAATATTTTCCCTCTGGATTCCTTCCATTGATCGGCATTTTTATCCCTTCGCTGTTTTGCATTCTGCTCTTTTTTATTCCCCAATAACGATGTGGGAAAGGTATGTTCGAAAGTTCATCTGAGACATTTTAAAGACACTAAGTTTTTCCAGAAATATTCTCGCAATCAGCAAGTTAGTCATACCGGCCTTCAAGTTCTCGTTCTATTGTAGAAGCTGCAGTCCTGTAATGCTTTTTAGATTTTGGTGTAATGGAAAGTAAAATCCCAGTGGATACTTACGATAAGGGTTTCTTTTACTTTTGTCCTATCGCAATAACAGTTTGGCATGTTTGCGTTTGGTTGCTTTAGCATGATTATTTTCGCCACCGTGTTTTAGAGACTGCAAAACAAGGAGTTAGAAAGAAAATTAACGCTAATTTTCCTCAAACTTGCATGCTATAACTCAGTGAAAATCAGGCCATAATCGAAATTTTTATGAAACAATAATATTAAAGCGTAATATGATCTTGAGTGAAGAATGCATTTGGTAATTAATACAAATGTTTTGTTATTATGCAGTAGTGATGTTTAGTGACCGCTGATTGCAAGGCCTCTGCAGGCACGTTCTTGTACAGTAGCAGTATGTTTCTTATTGTGAAGGCGAAGGGGCAAAATTCGCTCTAATTTCGGCTAGACATGACCCGGCAAGGTTATTCACCTTTCGTACTTATTGTTTTTTCTTTTGCACGGTTTGTCGATCAGCCAATCGTATCTTTGTGTGTGTTAAAGTTGCCCATAATAAACATTTATAGCTTAACAGAGCACGTAGCCAGACACAGCTATTGGTGACTTAATCTTATATTTTCTTTCCCTCGTTTGGGTACTGTGAATCCTTGTACTCTTCCTGTGCAAAGAAGCGATTTGTTATTGTCAATTAGTCTAAAACGATCTCTCAGTACATTATTGTGCAACCAGATTGCATAACAGACGCGCCAGCTGACCTCTACGATATTTTTCGGGTAATTTGGAAACATCACGCCAACGGAAAACTAGAGCGTTTATATTTTTGAAACAGGCCTGTGCAAATTGCAATCCCAGGGCTAAAACGGAGTCAAAATGCTTTTTCCTGAACTGTCACGTCGTATGCATGCATTTTCCCAATTGGGTGACTACTTAAGATTTTTTAATCGTTCAAAGGTTCGTTTATCAGTTAATGACTCTTAACACTTTCAGTCCTTATAAAAGATCACAGAGCCAATTGCACCCACTTGAGTATCCTGGCAGACAAAGATGCATGCATCTCGGTATGTGTTTAGCAGAGTCAAACAATAGCTCATTTTTTGATGCTTTCTTTTGATCATTTCGCTATCAACCGATGTAGGAAGCATAAGCGTTTTCCGAGCACCAATTAAAGGTGCTGACGATGTTTGTAAAAATTCGTGGAGGAAAAATCATTTTGTGTGCGTTTCCAAAACTGCCTCTTCTTAAACTCTCTATCTTCATTACCAGATGGTTTAAACAGAGATATATAGAGAGAGTTTAAAAATATGTTAAGAGGTATTTATTGAAAATAGTTATAGCAAGTAAAGTGATCAACTCCCTTTTTAAGAGAGTTTTTTACTAGCATATCTCTCCATGAACGGAAGGATTAAAAGTCATATCTAATCAGTCTTACGACCATGGTTAAACAGAAATCAATCGAATAACACTCTGGTCGTGAAGATATCGCAGAATCATCAAAGATGATAATTAATCTATCCATTAAGTTTGAACTTTTTGGTGGAGAACTTTTAACTGTTCATGTAGTAAATCCATGTAAACCTCACCCAGTAATGCTTGTTTTTATTTGGCACCATGGAACAAAGCGTCTTGTTTGTTTTCTCGTCTGATAGACCATTGAGTGCTCTTGTCTGAATTCTATGGCCCGAGTATCAGGTTTTGCGGGGTAGATAATCAAACAGAAAGTAGCGCGAAGAAACGGAGGGTTTTATATTCGTGTCTTTGATCAATAGCTATTAAGTGAAAGGTACTATTTAATTAGACAATCTTAGTAGTTCAATGTGAATACCTTACTTGTAGGTGATAGCACCTCGGTATCCTTTAAATTAGTGGATTGTCAGCAACCAATGACCTGTAAAAGATTAATCAGTTAAATGTAAGTGGTTATGAATAACCCTTTAACCACACAATGGCTTTACTTGGGGAAAGGTTACATGTGGCATACAGCCCAAGGAAGAGTCACGCATAAAGCTGATTAAAATAGAATAAGAGTTTTTTTACTGAATCGAATGAAAAGATAAGTTGAAGCTTCGCTAGCTGTTTCTTGTATAGAGCTGAAAGCTAAATTAGCTCCCAACGCAGTCACGGGGGGCTAAAATCGCATTTTGGCTCGTAGAACATCTCTGTTTTTTTACCCATTGAAGCCATTGCTAACCAAAATAGGCAGGATTTTATCTCCTTTCTATACTAATTTTTCGGTATGCATTTTAAGGCGTGCCACTTAATTCCTTTTTATTGTGTTATTTTTCTTCATTTCAAAGTCTGCTGATCTTCTGATGTACGAGATAATGAGTTATTCCAAACTTCTAAGGAATTTGGTTGAGAGATTGAGGAAAAGTATATTACAGTGAACCATTGCAGTGTCAGGTCTTTTCAATTGTCTCCTCGTAATTAAGAAACACACGATGCCAATCAAGTTTGCATCGATCTTACCTTATTGATGTACTATCAGATTAACACAAGAGCAAAAGTTGATAGATAACGATCGTGTTAACAAAGACCTTGACAGGCTCCCAATTGTGTTCTTAGCTTGTCCCCTGGCACCAAGTAAATTTATAAAATGCTTTCACGTGCTCCTCATGCAGGTATGCAAGTAAAGTATGAGTCGCTAGTGATAGAACTTAATCGTTAGTGCCAGCAATATCGTAATTGTAATCGATTTAGTTGCCAATCCGAACCAATAAATCGTAGGTGCTGAACTTCAATCGCTTGTGTTAATGTTGTTGCATCAAACGCCGTTGCAAGACTCTAATTGGAAGCGCTAATTATAAATAGCTTAAGTTCTGAAATAGATCGATAGCGTCAAATATCAATCGTAGTTTTTAGTATCAGCCGAGTGTGTTTAGTCTTTGACGCTTTTGTTAATTTTAAATACAGCAATCGTTTGTGTTTATGTCAAGCAATGTCAATTGCCAAAGTTACGATCGATTGTTTGTGATAGATAGAAATCGCCCCCGCAAAACGGTAATCGTAAGTGCAAGTATCGATTTGTTATTGGTCCTACTGTCGATTGCATCTACCCTTCCACACAGAAGCCGATGAGGGACGCTTTTGATATCCGAACAAAAATATTTTGAGTTTTAATTTTTAATATAAACTCGTATTGAAAAGTTTTATTTCCTCAGATCTAAAAAGTAATTGCAAATCCTGATTAAATCATTGTTTCCACAAACAAATTTTTCAAAATCCCCAAAATGATATGTTAGATTTTTTTTAAATGGCGAAAATGACCTAAGTGATAGTGTTGTTTAGATTTTTTGAGACGGACAACTAGAAGGCATCTTAAAATAGACTCATCTATTAAGTAAAACCCCATGATGTGTTTCTAGGAAGAGACGCAGAAAGAATAAGGAGCGTGCTTAAGTATCCAATCTGCTGAAGGAAATTAGCTTATACCAGCAATCGACGTCGGGAGACTCAACCGCATTGTGTGAATAATCGTAAGGATTAAAAGATTTCCCTGGGTGGGAAAACTGAAGTAAGTCAAAGTCTCGGTCAAGATTAGAATACAGGATGATAGTTATTAACGGCGGATTGTTTCCTCCATAAACAATCTATGTAAGCAATCCTCAGTCGATTTGAAAAGTTTCGCAAGATTCCCTTTGTAAATAGAATATCCTGCCTGATAATGAAAGTGACAAGAGTTTATGAAAGGCTATTTCATTAGTACGGCCTGACGAGGCAAGTCTAGCCCCAAGGTCAGGTAGTTCAAGTAATTCTGTGATGAGGATCTTGGGACGACTTAGATAAAGCAGGAAAAGTTCCATCAGGTGTGCGAAGAATCCTTGGCGGTATAAAAGAATAGTGAGATCATACTCACTATTAAATACGGTACATAGCCCTTTTCCGCCTCATGTCCTCATAGTAAGGAGGATACATCCGCTGTTAAAGAGCTCTCTACGTTGTCAAAAGATTTGAATACTCTGATGACAGGAGCTTATACTCCATCTTTCAAAGATTCTGCGTCAATAGTATCCCGTTTTGAACCCTTAAATTCTCACACATGCTATTCTAGATAAATAACTCCACCACATAACATGGTGAAAATGTGGCGAGGCCTGTCAGACAGAGACACCTTTTATTTCTAGTTTACGAGGGTAGTAAAGGGTTTCTGCGTAAAGCACGACAATTCGTGCATGAAACGGGATCACGGCCCTCGTTTGCTACCATCAATTATCCCCTGACTATCCTAGATTATCCTGATGATAAATTGAGGTTTTCATTTGAGTGCAGGTCTAATGTGTCGATCAAAGGGTAAAATCCAATCTTTTTCATTTCACCTTGCTGACGACGAATTCATAAGTTTTTCTATAACCGTTACTTTTCCGTTTGCTTCTTCTAAACGTGTCACAGACGCGCTGCCACAAGGCTACACTTTTTTGCTGAAATTTGTGAAGGGAATGGTCGCTGAAAACCAAAACCTTGCGGCATAATGCAAAGGTCAACTCTTATAACATGCAAAAATTCCCAAACACATTAACTTTATGCGAAAGCTCAAGACTTAAAGTGGCTCAGTAATCGATACCTTCATCTACATTTTATTTTAAGGTTAAGAATCTTGTTCTCCGGGTATTTAATCTCAAAATGAACGAAAGAAAATCAAACGAAAACACAGACGAAAAAACACGTCTGCAAAAAAATTATTTGACCTTTCCCCTCTGGGACGATGATGCACGTGTACAAATCCTTTTTTAAGGTTTGCTCTCTTCTCTGAAGCACTACACTTTACACGCAGGCTTTGAGACATTTTCTGCGTGCATTTGTTCATGATGTATTGTTTTTATGCGCTTTCAAGGCGATGTGGTAATCATCTTGACGGAGGCTCTCAAAGCTAATCCTTCTTGATTAATCAGATCTATTTTAATTTAAAATGCGTGTCTATTTATGGCCTAGTCGAAAAAGATGAGGGAAGTCAGGTTACACTTGACAAGCTGGAAAACAAGCCTCAAATGAATTCCTCCTGATTGAGTTAATGCAAAGACCCACCCATCTTCAATCGTTACTTTTGGTGGCAATACTATGGCCTATTCCAACTCTTGTTAAGCCCAAGTGTAATTGCTTTCAAATGTATCCGAAGAACGTGTCAGGTGAGGGTGGCTGGGAACCTAAGAACACAGAGATTAATCGCTTTTAGTAGAATGTAATCTTAAAGTTTTGAAATGAGGACACTGGGTGAAGATCACGAATATGCTACGCATTGTAAGTCGAGGTTTTGCTCTACACTATTGAAAACAATTTTTTACGAGTACTGCGTGAGGAAAATGGTATTAGCTGTGAGAGACTTAAGAGACGTCCTTTCTGCGGCCAATTATCCCTGTGTACGTACTTGTGCCTCTTAAGAATTATTGGCAGTACATCCAGCCAGTAAAACCATTAAAAAAATTGCTACACATGGTTTTTGCATGTATTACTTTTGTGTTGAAGTTGCGTACCATTTTCAAACTAAAACGGTGGGTAGACAGGCAGGTGTGCGGTAATTACTTAATCCTATTTCCTGATCGAAATTATCGTACACCCAATTTCAATGCCTACTGTTCTGGCGAAAACAAACAAGTCTGGTGGCTAAAAACACTGCAGTTTACGTAGGTGTAATTACATATGCAAAGTAGCTGAGAAAAGGCGGCACGAAAAAATCATCCAGTATCTCCAAAAAAGATTTGAGACAATTCTTTGGTTAGGTATTCGACTTGAAGCCAAGTTAAACTGGGAAGCAAGTGCAGGCGACGTCAAGAATTGTCCAAAACAACAAGGCTGAGCAAACTAGTCACCCGCCTGATTACTGACGTTAGCACCAGCAGGTAAGACCATCCTTCCACTAGCTAGATTATGGTAGCCTAAGATTGTAGCAGTTATTCTGGTAATTGAGAAACTACACCGAAAAATTATGTCGCGGAAAAACACACGACATTAATCAACAGGGCCCAGTTTCCAACACTAGGGTAGTGAAGTGAACGAAGAACGGATAGTGGACAAACTTCTTCTTAGGATGTGAGTAGGTTAATCGTGAGTTCCTACTGACATCGTCTCGCAGTTTAAACTGCATTCTTTCTTTTAACTCTCGCAATTAGGATACATTATCCAGCATCCATTTTCCCAACAGGCTACCGCCAGCGTTCTTATCTTTCGCTTATTCCAAATCTCTCTTTTATGGCGCTAAAGGTATCGTCGGTTTGGTGATATTTTTCATAGTAAGAGGAGGCAGCTTAATGAAGTGTTCTAGATCCTTGCGATCTGGTCTGGTTTCGTTGCCCTCGGGTCAATTTCCTTCTGCTTGATCCTAGTCTACCTTCTTGCATACCTTATGCCACTTTAATCTTTTGATACATGGGCCCAGGTTTTAATGACGGGAGGAGTTCGTAACTAGTTCCCTGGCGAAATAGCTTTGAGTTTTACAGAATAGCGTAAGAAGAGTGGGACATTTGATAATAAACTTAGGGGTCGCGGCCAGCTTCGATGTAATTTATGTTCAAGGTGCTTTGTTTGTATCATTATTTGTATAATGACACTTTCCAATTGGAATTACTTCTCACCTAGTATCATGGCAACTCACTTCAGTTTTTAGACGTCCTTTGTTAGGAATTGTCGACAAATCCTGTCGACCTCAACACAACAAAATCGCGAAGCAGTTTTCAAACACTTAGAATGAGGTTGCCTAAAAGGTCATCAAATGAACCCGGAGGTCTGGAAGGTTTCTTTAGAGCCGTAAGCTCGAGACATTTGTACTCAGAGTCGGCCAACAATCATTCTTCTTACCTCTTGTAACTCTCGCTTTCTCTGTGGTCTCAAGACTTCAAAAACTGAGACGTAGAGTGCTAAGATTCTGGGACATCACAATTTTATCTCCAAGAGAAAAAAGATAAAAAAAAATAGGTTTGATTGCTGGACAAGCACATGTCTAGGAATTTGAGTCAGCCTAAGAATTTTAGGTGTGTGCTATTGTTTCATCAGAGTAGACAAGAGGGAGTCTAATTGTTCAGAAATATTTCATGAATAAAATATATAGATTAAATGCAGTTGCTTACATCGAAAATTTGAATAAATGTTAATAAGGTTGATTCCTATCTTGCTATTTTGTCAAAATATATTTGAGTTTTATTTTGGGCACAATTCAGATTCACAGGCATTTCTATTTCTGTTACACGTAAATGTTTCATTAAAAAACCAAACATGGCGATTTGCCATGAAGATAAGTTTGTCTGTCACCACACACTACCCTTTGTCTAAACTTTAATTAAGTTGTTTGTGCCTAGCCTCGCTGTCTTTGTTCTATGGCCTTCTGAGCGCGAGAACTTTAAAAGCGTTATTCTCCCCAAGCGTGGGTGAATTCACGAAAGGAAATAGTGTAGGTTGTGCCGGACTCTGGCACGAAAACGTGAGTTGCTGTTGCAACAAGGATTTGATCGTCGTCATCGATGAGGAAAATAAGATAAATTGCCCATAGCGAAAACTCTGTTCTTTCGTCTCTATTTTCCTGGTTTTGAAAGCACCTTTTGTCTGCCATACAAATGGTTTCCTTCTCTTCTCAATCCCGGCAAAAAAATACACTAAACGACACGATATTGAACGACAGAAAGGAAAGTGAGAAAGTTTTCTTCAGAAGCACGTGTTAGCTATGTGAGTCTTCTTCTCCTGTTTACCTTATTACTGGAACGAACCTTTGCTAGTAAAGTGATTTCTGTTAACGAGATTGATCTGCTTTAGTTCTTGGTTTGACCACTTGTTTGGTCTTTGTAAAAGAAAACTGGCACGTCCATGCCTTCTGCTTAGGCATCGGTTATTTTAGTGTTTTAACTTCCTAGCAGTTCAAAGCGAGGATGTTATAGACACACAGTCTTGTTGTAGGATCTCCGCAGTCTCAAGGTGCAAAAAATTATATCTAATCTGATGATCACGAACAGCTAAGTAAATAGCACATGTGAAAAATAATCAGATATGTCTCTATTTGTTCCAATTTGTCCATGATTGCGAAATTTTGTTTTTCGAATGAGATTACTGGAAAACAAGCGGAATAACAGATAGAACCATGCGAAGAGGTAAATGACCAAGTTCTCTAAGAGTGCAAATAAGAATTAACTCCTGATGGATCGAGTCCTCAGAAACGGTTGATAAAATTCAACAAAAAAGCCGTGAGAACTATTGTTTTTTCTCTCAAGCTTTGTGAAAGCATTTTTGGGTTGGCTGATCGTTACACTTTCCTTGCATGTTGGTCAAGGAAAAGAAATATGATATATGAATAGAGGTGTCAAGAACCTCGAGTCAATACTCCTCGTTATAGTGCTCTCAGTCCAGTCTGCCTTTTTTGGTGGGATAGTCAATTTAGTCATCAGAGATAATCTTAAAAAACATCCTGCATTCAAGTGCGATCCGGTGTTTAAAAACACCTATTAAAGATAAGACAACTGCGCATCAGCAGAAAAATTTCTTTAGAAGATTGTTTTGTCACAGACCGGATGTTTGTTTAGAAATGCCGCCAGAGAAGATCGAATGTTGATATTAATATCATCGATGTTGTTTTACCGTTTGAGCGGTTAATAACTTGACGTTGTGGCGAAGTTCTCTACCGCTAAATAAGGGAGATCTTCTCGAATCTGAAAATTTCTGACATGAGTCGAGAAAGACTGGCCGTCTTCTGTTTCACTCGCATGTCACCCACATTTCGTGATTGATTGTCTCGGTTGTTTTTATTCCTATTTTACCTAAAGAAGTATCCTTGTGTTGTTGCACTCGAAGGCGGTTTGTGGAAGGGTTGTAATACTATTGGTGTTAATTCCAAGCCCCTTACTAGAGATTTTGGGAAACTCACACACAACCATACCTCGGTTAGCTTTTTTGAATGTGCCTCTTGTACTTAGATCCTTTTTCCTTATAAAGTGCTTCTCAAAATTTTTGTTGTCATCGACCAGTGGAGCAGCATTTGAGGTGTACACTCAGTTAAAAGTGTACTTAACTGTTTTTAATGGTTGTCCCGTTTAGTCGAAACGTGGCCTTAAAATCTGAGAAAGGCTGAGAAACGCATAACTGCCATGTGAACTGTTAAATAACTACTTTTCTTCGGAAGAGATTGAATATATGGGCTTCCGTCACTCCGGTTTTTTTTCTCGTTTTTTAGACTTTAGGATTGTGTTAACCTGCCCGGCCGTCCTCCATGTGTTGAGTGTTGTACTTGTGAGTTCTTATAAATCTGGATCATTTTCTTCAGTTCTCACCGTTTGTTTGGGGTATCACAAGTAACACCTCAAAGAAATTCATCAGGGTGCAAATTTGTCGGGAAAAATGTCTATGTTCAATCAGTGTGAATCTGGCTCTTAATTTCAATTTTGTTTCCTTTAAGGTTTACTTAGACTTCTGTAGAGTTTTTCCCATTCAGCAAACTGTTTGTAAATTTGAAGACTTTATTTTTTGTTTGTATACACTTATGATTCCTCTTGCTATAAACTCGATTCGCATTTGCTGATAAGTCGTCATATGGACTTGTATAATCCTTTGGAAATACATTTCATGACAGACAGTACAGAATAAAGAAGGGTAGGTTTCTTAAAGAAAACTGTGGTGCTGCGTCGGTGAAAGAGCATAACAATGTAATTTCGTGTTACCAAATCAGTTGATAATGTAAATTGGCCACCGTAAAGAAATTCATACTCTTTGAAATTCTTTAAGGTGGCCAATTTACGTAATCAACTCGGTTGATAATAATAAATTACACAGTTAAGAAAAAGTACGTAATCAGAGACTGAGAAAACCGACAGCATGATCAATTTGTGAAAAAAAAACAATTAAAATTTGAGACATAAGATTAAAAACTAGATTGAGCCATACAGTAGAAAGATATGTCTTTAACTAATGAATGCAAATAGCTCGAGCAAGTTTGTTTAATTGGTGCTGTGCTCCGACAGCTCGTCCAAGTTCTCTCTCGACTGTGAATGGGGCATTTAATGGATGACTAGGCCACAAACACCCTTGTTTGAGACACTAACATAAGATTTTCTCGATGTAATGCTCCATAAACCCTCTAAGTCACATCGCGTTATACAACATGGCACTCAGTCCAATTTGGAGGTCACGGTTTGTGAACATCGCCAAAAATTTAGACTAAAAATATTCAGTATTTTCTCTTGCAATCCGTCGTGTTCTTTCGCATCCTTAAATGTAGCTTTCATTTATCCAGCTTCCATGTCGCCTATTTGCTTCTCTGTCTCACCCTAGTCGAAGATAATTTTGCATTGTTTTAAGACAGCTCGAAATTTGTTTTTGTTTTTGCATTTTGCTCCACAAAATCTGCGGAAAGAAGAATGATGTAAGAACCAACGATCCTCGTGGAACCATTAACTTTTGATAGTTCAGTTAGTGTTGAACACACACCACAACGAGAATTGTTTTGATGAGATGAGCTATTGAATAGCTTGCAATCTATTTTTATCCAAGTACACGTGCCAGAGACAGAACGTATAAAAAGCCGATGTAAGGATTTAAAAATCAACGTAACTTTGCACCAATATTAAGAGTAGGCCCTTATGATGGTGAATCAGCTATATTGACTAGTACTAGCAACGATTGTAGGACAGAAAGTTCTTTATTTCAGAAATTCATGCTTCGTTTCCCACGCGGGTTCATCAAGGAAAGTAGAGATTTAAAAGCAATAAAACGCATGGGTCGCTCCTTTATGTCCTGTTGTGTGAAATTATTAGAGAGGAATGTAATTAAAATTAATTGACGTATTTATTCTCCGATTGACTTTGCCATAACCAAAACAGTGGGGCGACCAAGAGGAACAGAAAAATAACACGAACAATATCTTATTGAATCTAGAATGTAACTTTTCCAACGGAATGAAATATATCCTTCTTTAGTCGTAGGCGCTTTTGTTTGGCCTTTTCTTCTCAAATAGACTAGAGTTAAGAAAAACAGCGCTAATTTAAAATAGGTCACCAATACCCTCCTCTAAGTCTCTGCAGAGGCCAAACATGGACTCCTACTGCAAAACAAAACATTCCTTGAAGACGTAGCTTTAAATTCCTTTTTACATGTCTGATTGTTTTTAGAAATTTTCAGGTGTTTTTTGTAGCAAGTGTTAAGGTCCTTTGGCAGCCTGTAACCCTTCACTGTTTCGGACTAATCTCCCAAGTTTCTTACAAGTAGCTGCCGGCCAAGACTTAACTTAGGAAAAGCAACTAGTTAATAGGGATTGAAAACAGCTCTTTGAAACCACGAGGAATTTTGGAAAGTTCATTTTAATCGGCACCCTGCAATCTTCTCGCCTTTAAGTTCTTTGAGGAGGTTTAACTTTATTATTATCAGTTTTAAGGAAGCAAATGATGCATACTACTCACAAAAGATTTGCGACAGGAGTTAAACAGTACCGGAAAGTATCAAGATCATACGAGATAGTTTAACTAAGGAGTAAGGTAAAGGCTCCCCTATCTCAAAGGATGCAGGGTTCTTCAAATCGATTAGATACAATTCTTTCTTGTATGATAGACTGGATAAGGAAGCAGGATAATTCATTAGCTTTCGGCACACTCAGCTTGATGACTACGATGAGATGCTCTCGAATATTGATACCAACATTACATATGGAACTGCTTTTACATAAACGCTTCTCCTTTTCTTTCCAGATCCGTTGTACGATGTATTTTTCCCTTCGAAAGCCTGAAGTCCATTTATAGAAGTTTGCGCATGACTGCTTGGACAATAAACAACAAGATGCTGAGAGATAACAGCGCTTTGACTTTTATGTCCACCAAAAACTTTTGGTAAGTTTTTTTCCCTTTCATTTTCTTCTTGTCAGACGGCTAATAGCCATGCGGTCTTAAAAAGATTCGCACTGGTGTTTGGTTCACTAGCGACATCACATCGAATATTGTTAATTATTGAAAAAGATCGATTTTGAAACGTCTCGTTCTAACAAAAGTTACGTGTTCTTGCGTCACACACGAAATATCAATGTCTAGACAAAGATTAAATCACTGATATCTATCAATCGTGCTTTGGCTCGACAACACATACTGTGTTGTCAGCTACGAAACATTTCCGAAAACTGGGCGTGGATTATGTTGGAAATTTTTAAACTCGTCGCTTCCTTTTACTGGAATTAAACAATCAGTTCAGTTATGCATAAGAACGTCACTCTAATTTCAAAATATACACCTGATGCAAATTTTATTGCATGTAATTTGAGCCAGAGATAATAAATCGATCGACGACAATTTTAATGTCTCGTAACCTTTCTAGTATTAAGACCAAACCAGTTCAACTTGAAAAAATTTTCGGCATGATTGGTTGGGAAAAATGAACAATTTTTTTTTAAAATTGTTAATATGGCTCTATGTAGGACCGACGTTAATCTTCAACCTCATGCGTAGTTTCTTAAACACTTGTCACCGAGTCATGGTAATTGTTTCCTGAGTATAAATTCAAATAAATTTTTAAGTTGTTTTCTCATGCTTGACTGACTGCTGATTGTGTCAATACAAAGCTTTATTTGAACATTGTGAATGACCTATTTGGAGGCTGGATTACCTGTTTCAAATTCTCGTTTTTTATTAAGCATTGAGATAGAATTTACAAGCAGGTTGTAGTTTAATTTTCTGTTCAACAATTGTAGTAGAAGTTGAAAAAATTCACTGAAATGAGCAAACGTTCATGCAGAAGATGCATAATGGTATTTCAAGCTGTTCTTTTAGATTTTCAGTAATATGCCTCTTCCATAATTAACATCCTTTGCGTCCATGCAAATTAGCCTTGCTGGCCTCGCGTTTGACTGAAATTTTTTTTCTATATATTGTCGGGGTAAGAGAGGCTAACTTCCATGCATGATTATAAAAGAAAGATAATGAGACCCGCTATTTATGAAAGAGATCTAAGCAAGCTGACTTTTTCCGAAGAAAACTTGCTTTGAGTTATGGCAATTGAGCTTGGAAAAATTGTTTGAGAAAAGCATTAGCTCGATTATCAAACTTAACAAACAAACGCTTTAATTTAAGATTATGATAAAGATGTGCGAGTCAGTTGTGAAAAAAATGTTTTACAGAAAAATGTACGGAATTAACACTGGGGGCACAGAAAGATCTTTGGTTGCCTCTGTTTTTGATTAGAGTTCTTTTCGCGCTATAGAGGTAACTGCGTCAGGAGACAGTTTACCAAAGAGTAAATGAATTTATATTACAGTGATTGTATATTCTTTTAAACAAGAGCAGCTTCAAGCAATGCTGAAGCTTCTGTCAAATCAATTTTTTGCATCTGCTGTTTGATTGCATTTTAACTTCAGCGTTTTGCATTTGCTTGTTTTACTTGATATGGCCTGAAATAATTCCTTTGTCGACCCCTGGTCAACACTCTAATGGGCGATGGTTCTCAATCAATGAAAAAGATAGACGCTTCTATTAAACTTTAAATCCGAAAATTTCATTACAATCTCTTAACTTCATAGCCTCTTCCTCTTAACTTTTCTTTTATCTTTCTCTAATTATCTCATTGGATTCTCTAATTATCTGGATTATTTGATGAAGACGAAAACAATGGAATTGACCAAACCGACCCATAAAAAGAAAGCAATTTGAGACAAAAACAGCTGAATGCACTTTCCTTCATGTCAAGTTCAGCGTGCTATGAAGCAAGCCAGCGAGGATTCATTGTCTGTCTCATCTTACAGACGGTTTGCTTTCGACGGACACGCGAAAACCGTCAAAACTCAAGTGGAACAAAGAAAAGTTCGATTTCATTAAAGCTTCGGAAAGCAAAAATCATTTTGGCGTCCATTGTTCTAAAATCTGATTTTCTGTTGCTATGACTCGGTAATGCCTGATAAAGACTTGTGTGACGTCGACTGTCTGCGCTACTGAATAGACTTTTTTTAACGTCATTTTTTTGAAACCAAAACTTTGTAATTCCCGAAATGTGAATTCTGTTTCCTTCTAACGCTCATTTTGACAACGTCGGAAAATTCCAGTCGATGAGAATAAAAATGTTCACAAATCCGATTTGACGGGTGGAACTGTTGTATGCCACTCTGCGCCGGATCACGCCGCTAGCTGCTCAAGCTGACAAACAAAGACGGACGGTTCTGGTGCGATGCATGACATTCAACGGAAGTTCAGCAAAATTGGGCGTTTCGAATGAAAGATGTGGTTTTTTGTCTTTGGAAAAATTTCTTTTCAAATCTTTGAACGCAAAAATAAACGGTAAAGGGCAAGGTCAAAAATTTATACCCATGCCATCTGGCTTTAGCCCTTGACCGCCATAATGGAATGAGGAGGTTGACGTGAGCCGGTCTAGAAAAAAACCGTCGAGCTCCTAACTCACATGGTGCGGCGAGACCAATTAATTTACAATTTAGTTTTCTGTTCCAAGAGTAAGCAGACTATTGATCATTTCACGACGGTTTTCGTTTATCGTAACGCGGCTGATTAATGTATGTAGTTTTAAACAAGATGTGTTGAGCAACTGTTATCGTCGTTCGTTCTTTTTTTTGTACGTTCTCTTTTACGTCAACCGTCGTGGTTTCCTTATTAAAAAAGTGACTGGAATCTAAAGTTATTTTTACGGGTTAATCTCACGCCCTTACTCCCAAGCGACGCTATTGTTATTTGACTGCAAACTTCAAGTGTTCATCAAACATTTTTTAATGTATTATTGAGTTTCTTAGACTTTGAGACTTCACGTGATCAATTCCCTTGGCAATGTCTCCAGAAAGACGTTTATAATGACGTGTTTTCAGCGACAGCCAGTACATTTTTCTGTATAAAAATTTCCCACTACTGACTCGCACTTCTTTATCGCAATCTGAGATGAAAGGGTTTGTTTGGTAAGTTTAATAATCGAGCCAATGCGTTTTTCAAACAATTCTTTCCAAGCTCAACTACCATAACTAAAAGCAGGGTTTCAACTGAAAAAGTAAACTTGCCTAGATCTCTTTCATAAATAGCGGGACTCATTATCTTTCTTTTTAATTCATGAAGGCTGGCCTCTTTTTCCTCGAAATCATGTAGGAAAACAATTTCAGTCAAAAACGAGGCCAGCAATGCTTATTTGCATGGACGTAAAAGGATTTTAATAATGGAAGAGTTATATTACTGAAAACCTACAAGAGTATCTTGAAATACCATCAATTTTCTGCATGAACGGTTGCTCATTTCATTGATTTTTTTTTCAACTTACATTCCGATTGTTGAACAGAAACCTACAACCCTCTGGCTTGTAACCGTCGGTATATGCCGGGGAGCTCATTCACATAAATACTTTACTTAAATTAACTTATTTCTTCTGTTTCAGCATAGCTGTCTTTGGCATTGTCCTTTTCATAGGTTCTTGTGAAAGCATAAAAAAAGGTAAGTTTCATTACACTATAAGTTTTGCCAAGAAATTCGCATAGATAGATAACGTTTATTCCCGGACCAGCGTAGGTGAAAAAGTGAGCACATGTCTTTGGGCCAGTGCAAAACCGAAGTTAGGTGAAAATCGCAGGATACCTTGTAGGTTACAATACACTGAAAGAGGTCCAAGAGAAATCTACTCACGCTTGGTAGTGTGAGTTCACATTGATTGAACTGAGGTGAGAAGTCGTGTATTCTAACGCACTTTGACCATTTTCTCATCTTTGTACGACAGGTAAAAATTTCCTTTTCCTCAGCACATAGCAAAAAAAAACTTGTCGATGTATTTGTAGAGAGCCACTAAGGTGGATTTTGATGTTAGAACTGAGGGATTTTCGTTTGGCGTTTTATGGTTTCAGCCCAAAAAAAAATTCGGCGAGATATTCAGAACGTTTAAGGTTATCGTTTTATTTTTTCCTGTTAGAAATTTGGCTGTTAGCTATCAGTCCCTTAAGTTGACATATTCACGGATTACCGCCTTCTGCCCTTCCGCTGTCGTTAAAAAACACCCTGTTCATATTTATTTGCGGCGAAATTCTACACTAGTCGTCTGAGCAACTGGTTTTTAAGAACAGCAACTGTTTCAGCTTTGGAGACAAAAAAAACAATAGGGAAAGATAAGAGAATTGTAGAGTAAAAGCTCTTTTGTTTGTGGCTGAATAACGAAATTAAAAGGAAAATTGCAGTTGTTTAAAGCTAGTGAGATGAAATCAAGCTTTAATTATCCAACCATTTAAACGTACCTTTATTCACAGAAGCTATCTGTGCTATCGTGAATCTTTGTCGGGAAAGAGTAGCATTGTCCTCAATGTTGGAATCATTTCCTAATTACTTAGTCCCAAGCTAAAAATTGCGACTAAATTGCTTTATGTTTCAGAGACGGTTTTATATTCGTGTTGAAATTTTATACAATGGCCTTTCTAAATAGTTTTCCTTACCGTTGATTTATCTTGTCAGTTGCTGAAAATATTATATTTTCTGTCGTAAACTTTTGAAATAGATTATCTGTTAACTTCCCCCGCCTCGTTATCTCCCCTTTGTGTGACTAATAATGCTAAGTACTCAGTAGGCGTAAATCTTTTGGGCTTATCTCATGAGGTATGATTAGCGAGTGAGCAACTAATGATAGATCACTGATTTAAATAGTCGTATGCTTGACCTTACGTAAGTTACCGCAAAAGCCCTTAACAAGGCTCGTACCTTACATCGCATGCACGCTTCTTTTAGTTCGATAGATATCATTACCTCCATTTTGGAAAAGATACTAACCGAAAATAAACTGAGAAAAAGTAATGTAAAGTAACCTATGACTACTTAAGTTTATCCCAGATGTCTGTAACACGAAGTGATACGTGGTATGTCTATCTACCCCCCTGGATGGGATGATAGTTCATTGCAAGTCAACCCCTCACATTTCGTTAGGTTTTTGTGTCAGTTTGCAGGTACTCATTTGTAATCCTTGCTGGAGAGAGGTCAACTGAAAATGTGATGATTCGCCCGAGAACACAACACATCAACCCGGAGAGGTCATGAACTGAGACCCCTCGAACGAAATTCCATGCACCAATTTTCAAATTAACAGGGCGAAAAAAACAGCTCATTTTGCAGAAAAATTCATGCAATAATTGAACTAACAGTGACCTTTAAAAGATCTCGCTCCCTGAGTGAATATCTTTTCATCTCACCACCAACACGGTATCGCCCTGATCCCGGCTTCACTTGTTACCTAAGAAATTGCCCTCTTACTTAAAATTCTCCCGCTAAGAATAACTCCTATGTGACTACCGATAAAATAAAATCCTTATCTCTTTACTAAATCTTAATCTTCTTAGGATATAGCTTGGAATTTATCGAAAGCCGATTAGTTCGAGACAAAAATCGACTACATTTAGATATTTTGAGACACTAACGAGGACTAATTGACTTAAGCTTGTGGTTTTTTTTGATTGTCGGCAATTAAGGATGCAAGGCCGTTGTGACTAAATATACTGTTATTTTATTATCATTACTAGAGCGGCTAAATTTGGGGCTAAGGCTAAACGTTCTTATTTTCTGACAATTTTAAGCCTGATAATGTCCTTAACATTTTCTTAAAGCTGTGTGGTATAGTATTTCAATAAATCGATTATGAGCGACTGCAAACTGAGTTGTTCTTCAGTATATCGTGCAATAAGAAACATCATTGTTCCATGTCCTTAGGTAGTTGAGTTAATAGTCCTGTTAGTCCACAGTTTTACATTGTTTTAAACATTTGTTTATACTTCTCACAAAAAAGGCAAAATAGAGACGCTCTTAACTGACTCTCGGCCTGGGCGTGCTCTTACTATGTTCTTAAAATTTTGGTTTATCTCAGCCATAACATTTTTCTAAAAAATGTTCTTATGAAAAATGAGTGTAGCTTTTTCTTTAACATATTTTTGTTTGTTTTTAACAGTACATACGTGTTATTTTTTCTATTTGAGGGTTTTCATTTCTTGTAAGTTATTGTTTGACTGCTAGTTGTCGCTGTGTTATAGATTTTAAGTAAACATACATTAAATGATGAATCTTAACAGTCAAATTGCATGTAGAATTAGCAAAATTTTCGCTACATACTTGTGTTTTTTGTTGTGGTGAAACATCTATAAAGCAAATGTGTTCAACCTAGGACGGTAAACTAGCATATCTATTTGGAAAATGAAAAAGGCTAAATTTTTCGTCGGGATGCTCGAGGTGATAGTTATGAAGCTTTTCAAAGCAAAAAACTTCTCTCCAATAATTTAACGAAACCAAAAATCTTATGCCAAAATGAAAACCTGCAGAGTTTGCGCTTAAAATTTTAGATGTTGATCTCCTAACATAATTGAGATAGCACTCGTTTATACTTGCATGGGATTTGTCCTACCCCTGCCCCCAGAGGTCTTGTTTTCTCTCTTCCCCCCCCCTCCCCCCATCACCACCATTGATCGATTTCCCCACTCTACACAGGAACGTGTTTGTGTCATTGAGATCGAAGGAAAATTACCTTCCAGGTGCCTTCGAGACCAGCCGATAACATCGTCGAAGAAGGCACTATTTTTACTGATTTTGTTCTCACCACTTTCAGATCCTCCTAAACGATGTGATTTCAACGGTGTTCACTACAACTTAGGAGACACTTGGAATCCTTTCCTGTTGCCAAGTGGTTACTTCCGGTGCATAAAATGTGCCTGCAAATTGGTAGGTGTCCCATGTCGCTGCGAAAAGTACGTAAAAGGCGATGAATCAACAGAAATCATTTTTGCGGGCATGACGGTTTAATTCTGTTTCTTGGAACCGCAGGATCATTGCTTTTTAGTTCAGTTGCTTCTATATTCCAAGGGATTGGGTTAATTATATTTAATACATCTGCAGGCCTAACATAGGGTCACTTTGATTGTTTATAGTTAATTTAATTCTTAGTTCAACGCTCTTCGTATCGCGCGAACCCTTTGGTTCCTCATTCAAATGATCACCGACGTTTAAGATTTATCGTAAGTGATCTTCATTGCTAGATTGCAAATTTTACAAACGGTACTCACTGAAAATGTGCATCTTATTGGTAAAGATGGTGAAGATATCTTTCTTGAGCATTTTTAAGTCAGAGACAAAACTTATATAGGGATCTTTTGCGTCCTTTGAATAAGACAAATAAACTTCTATCTTCGGAGAAACAAGAGTTTGAAAATACTTTTATTTAAGACGTTCCTATTTGCTGGAATGTAACTTGCAAACAGGACAGATTTCTTTAGTTTCTGAATGTGACGTAATGAAACAATATTAGTGACCTTACCGGAAAAAAGATGGTTCTGTAGGTGCTGTCTAAATTTTTTGTACCCATGTACTCCTTGCTGTTGCCTTCCTTTATAGTCAGACGATGGTTCGTTGGCGATAATAGACTGTTCGCAATGTAGGACGCAATCGAATCCAGGTATGTGAACATGTTACTTGAGTAAGTGAAATGCAAAGATAAAAAAGTTAAAAAAGGAATAAAATCAATAGATGTGGCTTGCTGAAAATTTCCCGAAATTCCACGCATGTTCCTCTCTGAGTCATATAACGTGTACGTATGTGTCTGCGTCAATCACCGAAATAGAACTTTGTTCTGGAGAAGAAAATCGTTTTTCTTATATCGGGGAAGGGAAAGAAAAGAGAAATTGAATGACTAGTTCTTAAAAAAGGCCATGTGAGTCTGGCTTATTGTTTATTTTCTTTTTAGCCCTTCCTTCGACAAAGGAGCAACAGAGGAGTTGTACTTATAAAAATGTTTCATGGAATCACGGTGTGGTGTGGAAAGACGATTCCAAGATTCTACCGAATGATAAACAGTGTAAAGAGTGTAGCTGTACGGTGAGCAATATCAGTTCTTATAAACGAGTGGCGATAACAGTTAGTATATGCCAAAAGAGTGGCTAGCGCTGAAGGTACGCTCTGATTGGCCGCACAAATTTCGAATATCCTTTGGTATTCGCCTTCGAGCAACTCGCGCGGGATTTGCGCCCGAAAATATTGTAATTGTTGCAGGAATGAATAATTTAAAATCATCTTTTTAAGCTCTGTTATCTCGCTCTTTTAGTGTACACTAGAACAAACATACACCTAGCCACGTCCACTTCGGTGAATAATTTTTGACTGTACGGATTTCTTCAAATCTAATATTTATATAATCGAGAGGCATTTTGACATTGTCCTGCAGTGGTCTGTCCGTTTGGCTAACTATGAAAAAGAAATCTTTGTTATGCGATTGGGTCGCACATTGCACATTGTTTCTTTGGACTTGTCTGTCAAAAATTATGACATCCTAAATAAATGATAAGACGTGAAAAACGTGCAGGGATAAGGGAAAAAGGAGTTGCTGCTTATACGGTACGCATTATTACTAACTGCGCGTGTGCCACATACCATATACAAATGTGGGATTGGGATTAGGGATAGGGATTGCTTACTACATTCTCAGGATTGCTACTTGAGAAACATGCAAGGATTATTACTTGCAACTTTATACTATTGTTCATTTAACTTTTCAAATGATTTGTGAAATGCTGATGAGGAAATTTCCTTCGCTTAAAATTTCGTCAAGTATAGTGCAGTTTTAAAGGCTTGTTGTGGCATTTGCTAAAGATGGATGGGATCTCATACCATAGTTTCGTGGGCTTAAGATCCACCCAGGGTGACATTGTCTTTGTCATTGGCTCTGACGAAGGGCCAACGTTCGAAACGTCAGCTTTGAGACTCTTTACGGTGGCCAATTTACGTTATCAGTTCAATCGATAATACTAAATTACCCTGTTATACTTTGCCACCGACAAGCACCACAGTTTCTTTAGAAATTCACCCCCTTTATTCATGTGATATATTGTCTGATAAGGTCAAAAGAGGCTCGGAAAACAGCACCATTTAGGGCTCTATTTGGCAACATTTTGATAAAAAAAAAAGCATGCAAACATGAATAAATATTTTCTTTTATTGCTTGTTTCTCTTTTGATTTTCTTGTGTACAATTGCAGGACGGATATGTCACCTGCGCCATCAGAACTTGCCCAGTCCTTACCTGTCAGAATCAAACAGCTGGACAAGGATCTTGTTGTCCTGTTTGTGCAGGTATAATGCATTCAAGTCAACCGTATGACTGTCTTGACGCAAACCGTGACGGATGTGGACAAAATACTCATAGTCATAAGCCCCAAAGTGTCTTAATGAGCTTCCTCGTGGGGATAATAGACCATTTTATATATTCATATTTAAATATTGTTCATATCTAATGGCGAAATTAATCGATCAAGTTATAACTAGATCAGATTTTAGGAATTTGCATTTGAATTTGGAATTTGGGTAGTTTTGAGGGTGAGCTACCGCAAAAAAATACACAAGAATTTCCAGTTTCAGAAGGCTTAGAAAAGGGAAGCCAGTCTTTGTAAACCGTGTTTAGAACGTATTAAGCTTTTCACTTGCCTTTTCTGATTGCAGAAGAAATTCATTCGAAAAAAAAAATTACAACATCTTTGAGTTGTAATTGGCTGAGCTGGTTATTACTTCCACGCGTTAAGTCGAAATTTTATTATTATCGATTTTTGCTGAGGGGTTTACCTACATCAGCCATGCTGCAGCATCACGCTCAATACTTTTTCTTTATCACTTTTCTGCAAGAGGGGGTGGGTGCAGCGAAGAGTGACAGTCCATTAGTCACTCTTGGAAGAGAAAAGATGACACTTTTGATACGGTGAATTCGGAAAAAATTTCCCATACAACAAGCACGTCCCAACAAGTTTTAAACATCTTTTTTCCTTTCTCTTTGAAATTGAGCTGCTTTTAGAAGGAATGTTTAAGTAACCTTTCTCTCTTCTATTGTCGTTTCAGACCACTTGCAGACTCTTCGGTCTCCCATGGGTATGTCCAGTCTACTTTTTGTTTGTTTGGGTCGGCAGGAAATCAATAAAACAGTATTTTCTCCAAAGAAATTTATAGGAAAGAAATTTAATGAATGGAAGAAGAAATTGAAAATTAACAGAAGAAAGAATGCAAAAGTAAAGAAATAAAAAGATTTTCGTTTAATGTTTCCAGGTTCAATTGCAATTTTAAGCGTCGTTTTTTTAGTAGGAGGAAACCGGAGAACTAGGAAAAAAACCCTTAGAGAAAAGACGAAAACTAATAACAAACCTAGCCCCCCATTTGACACCAAGTTCAGTTATCCATCCCAGACCAGGCGATCGTTCACATAGTCCCACCATTCACGTTCCCCTAAAACTACTCCACATGAAATTTGATGTTGTACAAACCACTTCCTAATCAATACGTACACGTCTGGGTTGTTTCACACTTTTTCCCAGATAAAATAAGTAGTTAAACAATACAAATGAAGTTTTTTATAAGAAAAATCAATGAGGCATACCTTTAGAGTTTTTGATATTGTTTTTGTTACTTTCTCTTTGCTTTTTATCGAATTAAGAGCCTGCCGTTGAAATTTAAATGTTCTCTTTTCAGGGTGTGATATGATGAATAGATATTACAATCACGAGGAAACCTGGCACCCAGAATGGCCCCAGACAAATGATCGTCACCCCTGCATCACATGCAGTTGTCAGGTATTTGCATTGTAGTCTTGTTTCATAACTTCAAAGGAATTACCAGAAGTTATAAAAAAGACGTTTCTTTCCTTTCAGTTAAAATATTTCACCACTGTCAACTATAGAGAAAGCAAAATGGTAGTATTGAGCGAGTTCCAAGAAGGAAAGGCCGAGATCTATATGTTGACCATATAAAGCGAAACAAGGTTGCTACAAGGCCTCAATTTTTTTTTTGTTTCACCTTTCTCCTCAGAACTCTTCAGTAAATTGCAATAAGACCGTCTGTCCTGCGTTAACCTGTAGAAATCCTCAGCCGAAACCAGGGGAGTGTTGCTATTCCTGTCCAGGTATTTTTATTTTAACCCTTCAATTCTCAGAATTGATAAACAGGTCACTTTTCTTCTCGATACTGATACACCATCGGTGAATTGATGATAATAAAACTCAAACTTATCGGGAAAATTGTGCTGACTTAACCAAAAGAGCATTTCCATTGAGTGTCATCAAAACCAAATCAAAGGTATCATGACAGCCAATCAGAGGAAAGAAATATACAACCAGGAGCCAAACAGAACTCAATGTAAAAGCAAAGAAACTGATTGGAGCGCGTGACCAAGGCGTGGTTGGCTTCAGTTTTGAATCTAATTTTTTGAGAAGATGACCCGAGTTTTTTGGACTAATCTTGAAGTAAAGCGAAGAAAATCCCGGAAATCATTCGACGCACGATTCAAAATTTCTTCAACACCAATTTGAAATGAGTAGCAGCTTGAAGAGAGAATTACGAGTCACATCTTGTAAGAAGGATGCTTGAAATTGTTTGTTGAACAAAAAAGTTCCGTTGAGGTCTTACAAACCTATGGGTTCCTTACAGCCGTAAATCATATCGATTTTCTATGTTTGAAGCGACCAGTAGTAATGTTTCACCTTGGCAAGGAGAACCAAAAATATTTGAGAATCCACCAACGCTCCTGACCCAAAGATATCAGATCAATGGAGTGAGGTAATTGGACTTTTCTCTCGTGCATTCAACGCTGAAAGTTCACCATAGGGCAAAGCCCGAGACATTTCATATTGCAACCCTCGTGTGATTCATGTGATCACTTTTCATATTTGGGTTTTATGAAAAAAAAAAAAAAAAGCATGTGATTTAAGACCTTTTGAGGCTTTAATCACTCAGAAAGTCCAGTGCTCCGATCTCCAGTTAAACCTCAACCAAAAATGAGAAATTTCACGACGGATTCCCAGTCACCAATAATTTAGAGAACTTTGCTTAATCAACTGAGCTGGCAATGTGAATTGGCCACTGTAGAGAGATTCTAAGGCTTACGTTTCAAGCGTTAGCCCTTCGTCAGAGCGATTCATAACATCAGCTTTAGAATCTCTTTACGATAACCACTTACATTATCAGCTCAGTTGACAAAACCAAATTACCTTCGTATACCCCTACCGACAAAGGCATCACAGTTTCTTCAGAAAAGTATCCCTGTTACAAAAAACCGGTAAGTAACTTAACTGTCCATATATTTCTCGCAATCAAGACGGTCTAAGAAGTATCACTGTCTCGTGTGCGCTGAGCAGAAACCCTCACCAGAAGTAGCTTTTTCTTCAACATAACGACACTATAACAAATAAGTTACTATAAGCTTTTTATGATGTTTATTTGGCATTCGAAAACAAGAATGTCAAAATTTCCATACCAATCACAGCTTCGAAAAATGATTTGAAAAATATAGAGGTGGAGTCGTTGTTTTTAAGGTTGTGGTTTGCATCGTTTCCATCCATCTTAAACTGTATATCTTACTTTCCTTCCGATCGATTTTCTCAGTTGATTTTTATCAAAATTATGCAGTAAATAATTATTGGCCACTCGCTGAAGAGCGAAAGATCGTCGTACTTATCTAAGCTGTTCATTGATTGAGGGAAACAACAAACTCGCCACGATATAAGAATGCAAGCAGAGACACGTGGTAGCAAGGAAACATTTTAAGTACCATCTAGTCAGCAGTTATACGATCAAGTTGTTAACGAGATCAGATAACCGTGAAGGGAGGAAACGAGCGCACGAAAATTATTGCACACTATCCAGTTACACATGGAGGACCTGTAAATTGACTTATTGCAATGTCAAAAAAAAAAACATGTGCACATTGCCTTACAGGCGCTCAAATCATTCTGTGGATGGCCAATTGAATGAGAAATTTAAAAAATTTCCCTCTGTTTACTTCATTATCAGTCAGTTATTACATTAGCCAGAGTCACCTTTCCACCGCAGCCCAAAGCTTTTAACCTTTATCAGTTTCTCGTCAGCTAATAACCGTAATCAAGTAATGCTGTTCACTTTTCTAATGGTAATACTAGTGTAAATTTAGAAGAAACATTTTAAACTGCTAAGCTAATGCGTGCTAATTCAGCCTTGATTTGCTTCTCCTTGCTTTTGTGGCTAATTGATTTCAGCTAACTCCTTTAAAGTGAAAAGGAAAATATCTTCCAAACCCTCAGGAAGTATCGGAAGTCTGCTAAGACGGAGAGGTAGGAGTTCCACATTTGGGCAACGCATTGCATTGCTGCAGCAGGTCAGGGAAAAGTCAGGGAATTTCACTTTGAGTCGGGGAAAATTAACCTCTCTTGAAAGAAGTCAGGAAAAAATGTTATTTCAAATAAATATGAATTCTATCATTTTGTCGTGGCCCTCTTATGATTAAAGATGGTGACACTTTCCTTTTTGTGATGATGATGTTACCCATCAAATGTACTTTGTTCGGTATAATTGGAAAATTCCCGACTAGAAAATCCTTCCCTTTGTGATGCAAGTGTAAGTTGGTTTATGACTGAAATCATAAATTTTCTTTTCCTTCTATTTTCATCTATTTCCAATTCTCGGGTATATTTCACGAGACTATCAATGCTTTCTACATGTTGCTTGAGGCAACTTTCAATTCATATACACTGTATGTGACTTACTGAAAGCGTTATTTTGTTTCCCAGTATGGCTTTGAAAATTTTTGTTCCAACCAACCCCAACCAGGGTCTCTATTTTGACTATTATTTTGCATCCGCAATACCTTTGCTCTTACTAACCAAAATAATTTCATCCTCAGCTCGCTTTATGTTAGTTAACTCTTCATATGCTTATACTGCTAATATCTTACTTCGATTCAATAAAGTAAAATAATGGTAAAGTAAAAATAATGCTAACCCCTGCGAAATACATTAACTTCCTTATAGTGCACAATCGCAATTCGATTATCGTCGACTTCAAAAATTGGTCCAGAAGAAGGAAAGGTAGAAAAGGTAAATTTTTCACACGAACCAAGCGACAATGAGTAACGCAACCTCTCTCTCCGAGAAGCAATGCTATCTTATCACTGGGGTATAAATTCAAAACCAAAAAGAGAAGCGAGAAGTATGTTGTGAGGCCCATAGCGGCTACTGAAATGTTAGTCTAGATCAAAAATATCAGTAATTTACACATCAATGCATTAGTCAGTATTCGATGTTGAGTTCCAGGTCAACTCGAGGTTGTCTCGATGCAACGCTAAAACAACGCATTAAATTCAGAGGAGTTGATAAGTTAGTAAGTCGGACGTGCTTAATTCATTAAATTACAAGGTCTCGTATTCTTATTGGGAAACCTCTTACTCGTTCGTTTGCTCATTATAGTGATACAGTATTTAAATGCTAACATGTGGTGGACTTTTTCTAACTTTTGACTTCCTGGACCGGAAAAAATGAGTCGTACAGTTGAAATTAGAAAGTGCTTCCAATTATTTCATCTTTTACGAAAGATTTAAAAGCTCAAATTTAAAAAAAAAAATTTGCGCAAACTATCAGCGCCGATATCACTCTCAACCTTTCGACGGTTTGCACGGTATAAGTTGGCGAAAATCAACCTGGATTTTCATTATCAGGTAATGCATTGTTTCATATCCTTCCAGCGTGGCAAGGATCTTTATCACTTAGAACTTCAAATCATTCGGTGGAAAAATGAACTATGGGTAACTCAAAATAACAGTTGCGAGAGTCTTTGTGAGTCTTTACACGGAACGCTCCGACCCCTCCCCTCCCCTCCACAACCCAATGAGAACGTCCACCATACCCCGGTACTCATTCATCAGTCTTAGCTGCCCCAATAGGTCGTTTGTTTCTTTGGCTCGGTCCTGACTGAGTTATATTATCGTATTAGTAGTATTTAAAGTAGGTTGCGTACCCGTCACAAGGTCCCATTATCTGCTCTTCATAAGACGCAGATGTTCAAGTTCATCAAATTTACCCCAAATGGTTTTTTCAGTGTAAAATATTTATTCATCTTCTCATCTTAATCAATTGATTATTCATTTATTTAGTTGTATTCCATTTGTTTATTCATTTATCATATTGGTTTGTTGACAGAGCCAGGAATACCAAAGCCCCCTGCTGACTGTAAGTGGGGAGGATTAACGATTGCTCACAATACTTCATTTTTTCCACCAACTCTTGGTGCATTTTCAAATTGCATCTCCTGCTTCTGCAATGTAAGTTTTCGAATGACACAGTGCGTTTTTAATGTTTGTACATATCTCGGACGCGGGGTGGTTCCGATACAAGAAGATCCTTTTTTAACTCCAAACTGTTCCTTTTCCCAGAAACACTCTGCTTCGAACGCTTGACTATCTGACATTATAACCCACCCGCTAATTTTCGCGCAATACTATTGGCCTCTAAACGTCACGTGGTGCAAAGTCACCGCACGAAAGCTTATGGTAAAGTCGAAGCCTTACCTCTAACAAACCAAAGAATGTGGAAAATCAAACTAAACAGCAGTATATCAACTATACTGAGTATATCTACGTTCAATGAGAGTATTTAACCTTTTAAGTCTCTTTTCACAGAACTCTAAATTAGTCGATTGTAAGCGTGTTACATGTCCGACTCTCAATTGCAACGACACTTTTAAACCCCCTGGGAAGTGCTGCCTGGAATGTAGAGGTAAGCTTAAGTTTTCAAACATCTCCAGGCTTTTTAATCTCATGAAATCCATTCCCAGAAGAAGATAACTGTACTGCCCCGTGTTACGGCTATGCAAAGGAAGGGAAGCACGTCAGTCTCCAACTTTTTCAACACTACATTGTGTTCTAATTTCCTGAATTAGAATAAAGGCGAATATTGCACCATGAACCACCTTAAGCTGACTCTGCTTTCAGGTTCCAAAGACTAACCTAGCATTTCAGAAATGTCTTCGGCTTTGCACAAAATGCGACTGCGGACGCACCAATTGACTCTTCGTTGAGTCTCAGAACTAATTTTTCCACCACCTGGCGTTTTATTTGAACTATCAGAAGCTACATTATTTTATTATCTCATGATTAGTCATTTTCTTAAAATACAAGCAGGTGAGCTGAGATAAGGTTCAACAGTTTTGTTGAAGTGCTGCTCTCTATTTGTATGTAGCTCTTTCAAATTATCTTTCAAAAATTTGGTCCGTACTTTTCGTTCCATTTTTACATCAACTTTGTAATCGAAAAACCCGTTTATAATTCGAATCTTTCCCCCACTTCCCCTTCTTAAGACTAATGTTTCTCTATTTAGAATGGGAAAAATTTCTTCTCAAGAAAAGTTCGTAGTTCAAATGGTGCGGCGTTTTGTTTTGGCCAAGAGGTTCATCAGATACCTTTGACCGGAAATATTAAGCAAACTCGTTTACTATTACAAACTCCATTCCCAAAGTTCAGATGCATGTTTCTTAAGGAGTTTGAATTTAAAGTCCGAAAGGGACGATGCTGATGATGCTGAAGATGATGTTGATGCGATGAATCAGCGTTCTTGCTGTATCCTTTTTTTTTCAGTTACGACAGAAAAGAAAGACAACGTGCATTCACATGGAAATGGACTTTGCAATGTTGGAAAATCCCGGCGCCTCTATGAATATCAATTCCCAACGCAAAGAAACTCTAACTACAAGGTACAAGTTGCTTTGGTGGATAACGCCAATAATTTTGCGCAGATTTACTTCACCTCTGCAAACAGGACATGGAAGAATCCGCCCACTGTCACAAACACAACCAAGAGTAACTTCGATTCAATCCTAAGACAGAGCCATAGGTACAAGTACATTGGCAAGATAAAGGAGGGTAAGTGGTAACAGGTATAGTTACTTAAGATAGGTGGGAAAAGGAGATAATTTATAAAAATGCTCTTATTCATCACTTCACGGGTTTATTTGGAACCAACACATTGACCAGCTCCCAGTTGGCTTGTTAGCTCAGTTGATAGAGCACTGCACTGGTATCGCAAAGGTCATGGGTTCAAATCCCGTACAGGCCTGAATTTTTTTTTCAGGCCTTCTTTTCACCACTATTTGAGTATTGTTCATTACTGCGAAGATCGCTTTCTTATTCAAAAATGCTCTTCTTAGGTAAGAAAGGGATCAGGATCATGAGTCGACTTCAGCGTCCATGTGGTAGCCAGGGATGCATCCATACACTGCAAAAGATAATGGAGCGACTCCGTGAACGAACTAAATGCTCCCCGATGGTCATGGCTACACCACCTCAAACGAAACACACTACCATAGCTCCACCACCTCACAAAATTCTCAAGCAGGAGACAGACCCCTAAAACTTCCTGAGATTTTTTACGAGACGAAAAACATTTAGTATGTTTGAAGGAACGCCAGGACTGTTTCCGGCCCAAATGGTTCTTGTCTTTTAGCTACGCCATCAGTAGATTTCTTTGATGTAGATGTCACGCACTTCGTCGGCGAAGTCGAGCGTGAGGAGATGAACGGGTCATAGTCATTGCCAGGGGATTTATAGTTTGGAGACTCTACCTTAGACTTGAATTGAAAGTAGTGAATAAAATTTTGAATTGGGCTTGTTGAATGATTAGATAGTATCTGTCAGTGTCACCAACTACGGAGTCATTTCTATGTGCTACCACTAAGTTAAAAATCATAAAGAAAGCTCATGCATCTGTAGAAGAAGTAGAGGAAAGCGAAAACACGGACCTTAACAGTTCTGTACACAAAAACCTTGCTCTTGAATAGTATAGGTTGAACATGGTTTTAAAAACTGCTTCTGACACACGTATTCAAGCGAAGTTTAATCATAGTAGATCAGGATGGCTTATCTATCGTATTTTAGAACGGCACAAAAGATAAATTATAACTCTTCCATCCATTGTCGACCACGAAGCCGTCAATTTCGCGACAACAACAGAAGACAAAAACAAGAAGTACCAAACATTACGAAATTTCAATTTCCGTGGCTTTGAGTCTGCTTCAGAATCAGAATCAGAACCTATTTAGGAGCCTTGGTTTTGTGCATCCCTTTCGGTAGTAGCGTTGGTTAAGATCGCTTTGTAGGAATATAAAGCAGTTTTCAATTGAGTACCCAAAAAAGCAAAACCATAGTAATAAAGGGGGTAAGTTTGTAAAGAAACTGTGGTGCTGCGTCGGTGGGAGAGTATTACAGGGCATTTTAGCGGTATTAACTGAGTTGAGAACGTAAATTTGCCACCGTAAAGAGTTTGGAGGCTGACGTTTCGAGCGTTACCCCTTCGTCAATCGCTCTGACGAAGGGCAAACAATCGAAACGTCAGCCTTTAAACTCTTTACAGTGGCCAATTTACATTTTCAACTCAGTTAATAACACTAAAAAACCATAATAATCCCACCGACCGGTCAGGAAAAAAGTTTAACATTGTCATTAGCCAATTATAACTTAAGCAGAAATAAGCAAACTACTTAAAGCGCGGAAAAACGCGAATGAGCACTAAGTCGCGATTGTTTTCAGTTTTGCATCTGATTAGTCGAGAAGATGGTGCGAGTTTTCTGAACCAGTCACAGAGCAGAGTAAAGTATAACCAAAGCAATCACGGATTATTTTTGACACCGTGGTGAAAATTGCTCTGAACGATGTAATTTGCTGTTTACTAAATTTACAAAACATCTATCGAAAAACTGGGCCAGTTTGTTAAAATATTAATTGAGCGATAACAGTGAAGCTAAACTCTGCGGCATACTGAGGTATGAGAAGCCTTTCATAGAATTCGCCTGCGCTCTGCGCTTTTGTTTCCATATTTATCATCGCATTTACTATTTTGTCCCCTCTGACAAACGGTCTCAACAGAACGTCTACCAGTTTTAAAATTTCTAATTTCAAGTCTCTGTCTCTGATACTAATACAACCCTGCTGAGCTGTCTGGAAATTGTTCATAGAGGGCAACTTTGTCCGTGGCCCACGGACAAATTTGATAAACAGTGTGTATCAATTGAACAGAATTTGTAGTAGCTTCTTGCGTTCAAGACATCCTCTGCTGCTATTAGGCAATTATTGGGTTAGGCTGAGCAAGATCAGTCATGAATTATCAAAGCCAAGGCCTGTGTTACCTTCGGTTTCGGCAGATAACACAGACACGAGGTTTGGTATTTCACGACATCCTGCGAAACCGAATTCAATAATTGTCTTAATATACATTTTTCAAACAATCTGCAAATAAAGACACTTCTCTCTGAGTTTGCAAAAGAGAAAACCACACGGACGAGGGGCTCGGAAACTAGACAGACTTGTACTCGAAATGATATGTGCAACATCCGTTGCAGTTATTGGGTCATTACGTCAACTTATGTCATACGCTATTGGATATTGATTGCATGCACTGGGCCATTCGCATTTTTCACTTTAAATCTAACGTATATGGGTTATTGACCAAGCTTGTGCAGTCAAGATAGCTAGATCTTGGTTGAGTTCTTCTTTTGCGCTTTTATAAACCTAGATAGAGTTGGGGTCCATAACGCAATGAAAGAACAAGGCTAATATCCAGCCATCTTGACCGAACAGACTTGGTCAATGAAAGATGTATTGTATAACAAAGAGATTTCGCTTCAATAAGAATCAAGAATGACTTGATTATTTCTAGATTCAAAAGAGGCCAACTGTGTTTGTAGCACAATGAACCCACGATGGTCGTTTGTTTTTCTTTGTTTTGACTGTTTTCTGCCGCTTTCTGCGACTTCATCACCGACATTATACAAAATTTACGAAATTTGTAAGTCCGCTCCACGCAATGTTTTTCATGCGCGAGGTCAAAGTTGGTAATCCCGAGCAGGCAAGATGGGCCCATCTTGCCCTGTCGGGAACACAGGATTCGCTTCATATTGCCCACAGTCGCTGCCAGCTGTGCAATAAATAATGATATTAATCCTTTGCCTCACAGTTATTTGACTTGATTGCTATTTTCGCTCAGCAACCTTTCTAATTGAAGCGCATCTGAGCCGTCTGATATGGATAACAATCCAATACAATTTTATTCCTTGATTAAACAATAATCAAAAATAAAAATGGACAATGTATGTATATTTACACTCCGTTTCCACTCGTTGCGCTTTTAAGTTTATTCATCAATCTCGGGCATCGTGGCCAATGAAAGAATTGGCCCGTGTAAAGCGTAAGGAGCACACTCTCTGTCTATATCGTTGTTGGCTTTGTGGGCGCCCAGTTAAGTCTCTAAAATAGGCGGACCGAACAAAAACCAGTTATTCCTTAGATCTCTGGTGTCCCATTCTTCTCACGGCTAAACGAATCAATCCATCAGCAAAACACAGGCTTGCTCCCATAGGGGCCAAGGCGACCATTCGAAAGATTCCGGCTCAAAATATTTCTTGGTCGTTTCTGCCTTGTCGTTTATTCATAGTTTTCGGGTAGAACACGATAACCTGGTCGACTCGACGCAGCTGTAATTAACTCTCTTTTTTTTAAGCACAAATTGTGTCTGCATGCTATATTACCAAATAATTGGTTCATGCCTGACTGTGCATATATTGAGTGATGGATGCACTTGGGCAGTTTGGAGAGCACTTGAGAAGCTATAGTTGGTCTCGGCTGCGCCTCAAGCAACTCTTAACAGCTTACGCTTCTTTAGTGTCCTCTTAGCTTCCTACTTCCTACATCCCAAACTCGATATACGCTCGCTAAGCATGGGCATTTTATTTAATTCGCTTTGAAACGTAGTTTAACGTTAGATAAAAGAAAGGAACTACACAAAAAAAACCCACTTCGGAGGGATAATTCTAAAATTATCACCACTAATCGGCGTTACCACCAGCGCCTTTGTTTGGAGGCTTGGCATATTAACTCCGCCCACGCTCCTTTAAATCGTGACGATGGCGGTTTGCTTCCTGACGCCTATTTACACCTCGTCAGAAAAAAAGGCCGCTAATTAGTGATCATATAAAAGGACCTCTTGTTGCAGCGTTTAGATCACCCCTGATGAAGGCACTAGACAGGAGTGTCGAAACGTTGGGTCTATGAATTGTAACTTCTTCGGTTATATTCATTAAATCTGCAAACCTGAGTAGATCAAATCTAATATCAGAATACCAAACAAAAATACGAAAGCTGCAACGTCGAGAAATAAACGAAGCAAAAGGTACTCCATTTTCTCCACTAATAGCCCATGAAGATGGTATGAATGGAGGAGTCTTCATGCTGGTTGTGGGTTAGAATTTCATTACTTTTTCTGTAATCGGTTAAAATCCTCGATTTTTGTCGGTAGTCAGTAAATTTCAGTTAATAATGAAAAATGAAAGTTAATTATTCGTGGGCTCGAGTACCGGACGCTGTTCTGGAAATGAGCCCGCGTTCTTAACCGGCCACAAGGTGAGGTTAATGACGGGAAATTCTATAATTCACTTAATGGCCCAAATTTTGAGTGGCTACCTCCTTAGCTAGAATGCTTCTCTCTGAATACAAATATTTATAAGGTCGGATCATGTGGGTTGTAGGTTAGTAATCACTAGTCACTGATTAAATCGGTAATTTTTTTTCTTTTTCTTTTTGCGTCTTGTCGGTAGTCAGTTATATTCTTCGCTTGTCGGCTAACCCCATTCAGACCCTTCATTAATGTCAGGTAACTGACATTAATTTGCAATTTCAAAATGTAATCAGTATAATAAGCAAATAGATCCTTTGAAATTGCGAAGATAAAAACTAGGAAGGTTCTAAGGCATACTAGTCGTTAAATAATTTATGCGGTGGTTTATGAGGTCAGAAAGATGTATTGTTAATTTATCTCAGCTAAAACCAATTATTTTCTTTCTGATAAGATATAAAAACCTTCTTGATCCGCGCGTAATGTAAAATAAACAAAAATTACAGTTAATGATATATCGGAACCCACATTTATGTTTATCTCAGAGGCGTAGCTTGGAGTTTACATTGTGGGAGGGGAATTTTATAGTAACGAACCCCGCGCGCCTGAAAAGAATTTTTTTTATGCTGCTTCTCATCTTTTTCTATCAGCCTGCTCATTTTCCTGTGCCGAGGAGGACTAGCACATGGAGTATCTTGCGCTGAAAAGATTTCTGGCATTTTAATTCTTCAGATCTACGCGTTTCTACAAACCTGAATTGCACGGTTTGTATTTTTTAACTCACTTTAAAGCATATATCTCATAGAAGAAGCGGGGGAGTGGGGGGGGGGGGAAGGAGGGGGTGTTATGGGAACCCCTGAATACCCCCGAGCGAATGCTCGAGTATAACAGCCTTTTTTTTTACCATGGAAACGGTTAGACACAAGCTTGAGTAGGCAATGTTATCAAATGCAAATAATCATCTTTTTCCTTTCTGCTTGCGTTTTTGTTGCGCTCATGAAACAGAAAATAGCTTAAGCACAAGGGGATTTATCATTTTCAGGTCACCGATGGACTTTTTCCAATCTCCTTCGGGAGAAGGACACTTATTTTCAACCGCTCTGAAGGAAGGGTTTATTCTTATGGTGGCTGAGAAAGGTATGAGCGGCGGCGAAGGTATTTCCAAATCCATTTTGTTGTGAATTGAGTACGAATGGCATATCATCTTTAGCAGATGCAACTTTCTGTTGCTATGCAGGTTGTGATATGGGAAATGGGAAAACCACTTCAAAACTCATGCCGTGCAATCGCAACTGAGAGTATTATCAGCCCCATTCTCTCCTTCCCATCGATCTCCCTACACGCGTAGGATTTCACACACCTGTGATCTAAAACAGTCATCTTGCCGGCATTCAGGTGTAAAACATGTCTTTTTTTCTCTTTACACAAAGTGCCTTATACTGGTTTTGCTTGCTGCTATGTGCACGTGTGCGTGCTTCGCCATTGTAAACCAGGTTTGTTCACAACCTCATTGATCTAACAACTTCCGGAAGTAAATGCCAAATTCTTTAAATTTGGGCCATAAAAATTTTATGACTCGACGATTGTTGTTTTGAGGATTCACAGTAAAATTACGACATAAGATTAACAATTGCGTTTCCTAAAATATTAAATTATCTTGATAAACATGATAAAATCTCTCGATTAAAAACGTTACATGTGAATAATAAATTATTTTATCTCACTCGGTAACCGTCGATGTGAATTCTACCTTATTCTCGACAAAAATGAAAAACATAACGTTTTTCAAAACGTTTAAAATTGTAACGCTTCAAAGCAGCGGTTAATCTTTTATTAATGACTTTTATCTTTCATCTATTATTTAAGACACGTACTTACAATCAAACAGATATAGATCGTATCAAAGAGTTTTCGTGATCACGGAGTGTAAAAAGGACATAATCAGTTTCAATATCACAGATACATGCACCAATAGGAAGAGTGTAATGAGGCGCCTAGGATACAATTCATCTGAACAATTCACCACAATGCTTGTTTTGATCACGGAATCTATTCTTAAGGAGCTTGAGTAGAGCGGAAAGAAAACATAAATATTCAACCGCCAAACAGAGGGTTTTTTGTGAAAAGAAAAAAAAAAAGGTTGGAAGAGTTATTTTTGAAATTCGAATACTTCTGATCGGATAATACCCATGTGTTTAAGGATTACATAAGGGAGTTATTCCACTTTCACAACTTTTTCCTGCTTGTTATAATCGCCTTGTTCAAAGCGATGGCAGCCAACAGAGCACCTACATCAACTACAAATGTTAAAAAAGATCTGACATATTTCTCGGATGATCAAGAATTTGAGACAGACTTGGAGGATGATTTTGACGTTGATAACTCGCGGAAGAGCAAACCCAACAAGACAACTGTGGAGCGATATTTTGATGCCTGTGAAGCCCTCAACACTGTTCCTGTTGCCAAATTTGTTCGTCAATCTCCAAAAGGCCATGTAGATCTTAAACATTATGGAATACGAGATATCGGCGCCCAGGCAATCGCCATAGCGCTAGAGCAAGACATTGTGGTTACAACCCTATATCTCCATGACAACGGGATTGGAGAAGCAGGAGCCGTTGCTCTGTCCAGAATGCTCAAAGATAACTGTTTCGTGCAGAACTTTGACATTTCGGAGAACAAAATTGGGAGACTAGGCACTAGAGCAATTGGAGACATGTTACTGGAGAATGCTTCGCTTCAGGAAGTAAACTTAAGCGGTTGTGGAATTCATGGTAAGGATATAAAGCAGTTTTTAAAAGCCTTATCTGGCAATCCTTACTTGAAGGGCTTGGATTTCAGTTATAATGATCTAGGAGACGAGGGCGCCATTCACTTGGGCCGTGCGCTTTCCAAAAATCAAAAGGTGGAGCTTCTTGATCTTAGCTGGAACAACATTCGTGTCGCGGGCATCGAGGCGCTCGCCAAAGGACTGGCGACAAACAAGAAATTAAGACAACTGGAACTTTCCTGGAACTGCTTCTTGGACGAAGGGGCGAATCATCTTGGCTCAGCTCTGCTGAAAAACAATTGTCTTAAAGTACTGGAGGTGCAAAGTTGCGGGATTCACACTGCTGGGGTTTTCAAGATCGCCGACGCCCTAAAGAAGAATCAAAGCCTTGAGGTGTTGAGGATCGGTAAAAATCCCTTTCAGAGTTCCGGTGCGGGTTCACTTCTCCGCGGAATACGAGGCAACCAGACGGGTGCTTTGCGCGAGCTCCTTCTGGACGATGTGGTGTTTGACAAGGAATGCGAAAGGGAGCTGGACGCTCTGCTCCAGGAACGACCAAACTTCAACTGTTCTTGGGATGTCAGTATCAGGGGAGGAGACGCAATGAGAGGCAAGAAAAAAAGCCAGACGCAGTGGAGATTTTTCTCGCCTTTGTTCGAACACGAGGTCTTCGTCTAATAGACTTGTTCAGGATGTTGGCCAAGGATGGAAACTCAACGACTCTCACCAAAACTGAATTTATCACTGGGATGAAGAAACTCAACGCCCCCCTCAAAGATCACCAGCTTAGAGCGCTGTTCGACGTCTTGGACGAGAATCATGACGACAGCGTGGAGTTTTATGAGTTCCTTAGCTCCAGGGGTCACTATTTAAAGACAGCGCAAAAAAAATAATAGCTTACATCTCCTGCCTGACTCTACTGCAAAACTCCAGTAAAACCTAGTTTACTGAAGAGGAAAGCCAACTGACTAGCACGTTTCGCATCATATTCTGAGGGGCGTTCTAGCCCCGGCGTGATATCCATTTGAAATTGCGTGATTCTAGTTACAGACGATTTGTAAAATCTATCAAACTTAGATCGTTCAGCACCTCATCAGGCTTTCATAGTAGTTACTCAGATATACTCCTGGCCTGATGGAGAGAGGCGCAATGAGAGAGAAGCACATTGCCCGAGAACACAGCACAATGACCCGGCCAAGTCTGAAATCCGGGCATCTCGAACACGAGACCGACGCGCTAACTGTCGCGCCACAATCCACGCCACTACTTCTCCCACCATCAAGTTAGTCAACTAAAAAGAGTCCTGCCTTCAGATGTTACTGTTTATTAAACTGTACACTGTTTCTTTAACACTCTAAAGACACTCAGCCAAGAGTGCGACCTTTCAAACCTGTGAGGAGTACTCTCAAGGTCGTTCTTGTCTTTTTTTTTTCTTTTGTTACATTTATCAAAATTGTTTTTATGGTATGAAATAACCGACACAATCTGAGGCAGAAATTTTGTTCAATCTTCGTCGACGTACTCAAACGGTTCTGGAGGGTCAGGTTCGTCTTCGTCTTCTTCAGTGCCAATACCCATGGGTGAGGAAGCTAACAGAGAAATCAAACTCAAAATAAGCTCATCGTAGTAAACCCTTTAACTCCCGTGAGTGACCAAGACAAAATTTCTTCTTACTATATCTATACAATATCATGCAGGCAAGTGATGAGAATAACGAAAAATATCAATTATGGACTTGCTGACTGATCCGATACCAAATTCTCCAAACTAACATAATGAGAATCATGTGGAAAACAGTTAAGAGAATTACTAATGAGATCTTAGGAGTTAAAGGATTAATAAAGGTAACAGGACCGAGTGGAGTCTTATTCGGTCCGTAATCATACAAGTGACTGACAAAATCGAACGACCGCGAAGCGGGAGTCCGTTTTGTCAATCACGAGGTATTATCACAGACAGAATTGGACGACAGGAAGTCCTGTTACCAATTAATCATAACTGTTACAATTTCCGAAAAAAAAAACAAAAAAAAAACATTTAGGACAAACATACAAACATCTCTGGTAGACAATGTCTATAGTAAAAAAGTTCCCCAGGTTTTTTTTTTTTCCCAGGATAAGTGGTCGTTGCTAACGTTATTGTGTGATTGGTGGATTTAACTGGGCGGTCTTAGTATGACTGGCTGCTTCAATTGTCCGCTTACAAGTGTCTAATTACAGCCAATTGTCCGACTACGCTGTCCGATTACAACTGTACAGAATGATTCATAAAAAATAAAGCAGTTGATGCAACAGTTATATTTCAGGAAATTGTAAACGGTTACGATTAACTCCAATGTGTGGAGAATACATTGATGCATCGAAGATTGAAGATTTATTGAGGAAAAGGAGAGAATCCGATACAAGGTTTAGATATATTCAAACAATTTTGGAACGTATTTTTTTTTTTCGGAATGTGAACGAAATCGTTGTTCACATTCAGTTCACTGACAGCTTTAAGGCAGTGACCAGCCTCTTTCCACAGACGAGTGTGGGCACAACTTCGCATGAGCAGAGTATCATTTGCAGAGAAACATAATAAAACCGTATTGGTGAGATACAGTTGGACTTGAGCAATATGTCTAATGTATCATAATACTAATGGAGGGAAATTCTCTAATAAAAATTTCATCTTTCCTCGAAAATGTCCGCAGACGGATGGTTCGACTGTGGTAGTAAATTTCTGTAAGTTACTGAGAGATTTATTACCAGGAAGAGGTTCGATCAAGTCCTCGGGCTCATCAGATTTGGAGTCAGTCATCATCACAATTCCTCCGATGTTAACCTACAGTGAAAAAAAAAAAAGACCCATAAAAATTACTAATTCATTAGCGCTAAGGGAAGAGCTATGACCGCTAACTTATTCTTAAAAGCTATCTCCTCTAGGAGTTCACCCTCTGACTCCTCAGAGTGATTAGCATTTTATTTCTCCTTACAATATTATCCTCGAATCAACCATTGGGGTCACAGGAAAAAAGGAAATGATCTTCAACTAAAGAAGCTCTTGATTGTGAAGTAAATTCTCCTTGTCAGCGCCTCAGGAAATGTCCAGAGAACAGTATGGAGAATATGCACATTGATGTTTGAGTGTAAAGAGTTGAACAAACCGCAAGGACTCCTTTTATTGGAAAATCACGAGGGGCTTGGAAAAAAAAAAACCTCCGTGTTCCCCTTAATCCTTTCTGAGAACAAACGAATAACACCATTTAAGATAACTTAAATCAAAAGCTTCAAGTAAAGCTTACCGGTTTTAGAGGCCTGTATCGGCTGTCTTCTGGTAGGGAGATAACCTTGAGCTGCGGAAAGAAAGATGTTAGCATCGCGGTATATAAATAATTCAAAAGCAATATCTCTTTAAAGAAACGAAATCCAGGGAAGCCGAGATGATGTAGAATATAAAACAACCTTGATGCAGCGAGACTTCTTAAAAAATCAAATTTCAATGCATACAAATACACCACTTCATGGCAATAGTTAATCGCATACAACAAGAAGACATGCTGATAAAGAGAGAAACAATTTTCGTTAATGCGTCGCTGCTAACAGCATTAGTTTCACATTTTTGCCGAGGTAGAACACCACTTGAACCTCTTGCCACACGAGTTTTCAATTTTCACTCCGGTGTACCAGTCTGTGTATCTCAGATCAAAATAACTACAAAAATGACAAAATTCACACTCGGCGAATAATCAAGGGGAAAAAACCACACACAACATGCGGCGCGGATCAAAACTGGAAGATGTAAAAAGATAATTTCGAAACAATATGCAATATGACGTCTGGAAGGGATAAATAACACAAACAGAAAACCGCAATCAAGGCGGGATACTCGCTAAAGCTCTTTGTCTAGCAACCTAAAGCTTCAAAATATTTCTAGTTTCGTTCATTTTTGAAATCACAACTACTAACGAAAAAAAAAAAAAAAAAAAAAAATAAGAAACGAAGGTAACTGTACAAACCTGTGCGGGTAGAACTCTTGCCGGGTTCTCTAACAATTCAAAGTCAGGTTCGTCTTCTTCCATTTTCTCGCTACTTTCCTTTTCACTCTTTTCAACAGTTGATTCTTCCTCGGACTTGTCTTTCTCGCCTTCTTTCTCCTACAAAATGTTTTAAAAATTGAAAAGATGAATTAAGCCCCGAGCCCAATCTTTTCGCAATTTACCGAGAGGCGAGGAAATTCTGCGGGAGTATATTATTTTTCGGATTAGGATTTTTTTGTGTTTCGAGGTGTTTTATCGGTAGGAGATTGCTGCAGTTTCTGCTGGCTACTATTTCTGCGATTTTTTGTTAAACTAGTAGAACCGTAACGAAAAAAGATACTTAAAACCGTCAAGTTTGTCTAGTTATACAGTGGGAAGCTTCAAGATAGATAACTCGGCGATGAATATTTCGGGAGGGTCCGAACACAAAGCAAGCGAATTGTAACTTGGTTAAAGAGCAAAATTTCTAATTTGAGCAACGCTGCTAAATGACAGCAACGTTATATTTTAGGGGATTTTCATTTTATGTGATGAAACTTAGTTTTACGCAACGAAAACAAACCTAAACATACATAAAAATTAAACGGTCAAGATTTTCGCGCTTGACATTATATTGGTTTCTGAGGTTTAAAGTGACCACCATGCAGTATTGCTTCTTTCTAACCCCCTCCCCCCTCGGTACTCCCGACAGTAAGCTGGTACCCTCTTACACTCCTAGGTAGAGAGGAGAGCCATGACAACCCATCTACACACCAAAGTGGTCCGGTCACCGCTCGTACCCTGATATTATGTAGGATCGTTCCTGCGCGCACATGAAATCTTGAGTCAGGTTAGAGTTTTCTTCTGTGAAGTTTTTGTACAACAATCACCACAACCATATACGTAAAAGAGATAACGAATCAAAGCAACAAAGATTGCTGCTAACCTTTTTAGCTGATGAAGCTTTTCCTTTGTCTGCTTCCTGATCCTGTCAGAGAGGCAAATAATACATGCATAAAAATAAGTTATTTCCCAAGTATGCTGATCAGAAAACGCGCGTGGAGGAGCGAGTGTGCTAGAGCGCCATGATTCAGACGAAACGAATATGACTATCTTAAAGCCTTAAAACAAATTTGAACAAAGCAAAGATAGAAATATTGCGAATCAAAAGGAGAATGAATTGCTAACCACTTCCATCTTGTCTTCGGATGCCTCGGATTTCTTTGCTCTGGCCTTCGCCTTGGCTGTGATGGACAGAACTGCCGTAGTGACCTGGGTACGGAAAACAAAAAAAAGATGAGGGTACCTACCACTAAGTGTCTTCACTCTAGTAAGACGCAGGCAAAATAACAGGAAGATGAAAGGAAACACTTGCGGTTAACAGCAAAAAGCAGTACTAAAACACAGACTTTCATTTCAATTTTAAGCCTCTGAAAATCAAATCTAAAGAAGTTCTACCCAAGTAAGAGGATGAACACTGATTTTCTCATTATCTTGCCGAGGATAACAAATCAAAGACTCACTTTCTACCTTCTGATCCTCTTCATACAAACATACCTTTTCCTTCTCTTCTTTCTTAGGAGGCTTCAGCGGTTCAGGGTAGGCGTACATTGATGGCTTCACGTTGGATCTGAACTGCATTTTGGGCATCTACAATGCAAATTAGTAACAAAGAAATTCACGGTAGTGCACTTGTTTCACCCTTTAACTCCCATGAGTGACCAAGACAGAATTTCTCCTTACAATATCAAAACAATATCCAGCAGACAAGTGATGAGAATAAAGAAAAATATCAGTAAAGGGATTATAAGTTGATTCAATACCAAATTCTCCAAACTAACATCACAAGAACTGTATGGCCGACAGTTGGAAGAATTGCTAATTAGATCTTGGGAGTTAAAGGGTTAAAATCCGTACCGAGCCTAGGTAACAGAAAATCTTAGGACACGATATAAATTAGTGACTACCTAAAGAGGTACGAAGTAAAATCCCCCAGCGAGGATCATCTCGTCAGTTCATTTCCGAAGTCAATATTTTCGTTTTAATCCTTTGACTCCCAGAAATGATTAACAAGTAACCTCTCCCCTCAATATCCATCCAGTATCCAGCCAACAGGTAATGAGAATACTCAAATGTATCAAGTAAAAATTGTTATCTTGATCTGACACCAAATTCTCAAAACTAATTTACAAGGAAATGTGTAGCAGCTAGAGGGGAGAATTAACAATCAGATCTTGGGAGGCAAAGGGTTAATAGTTTAATTACATATCTGCCTTAGTAACGCGTGAACCTTATCTGAACTGTTTACAACGTTGGTTTCTTCGAAGCTCAATTAGTTAGAACCTCAAACTGGCTTCACGAAGTCAGTTTGAACGCCACAGGTTTTTTCTCCATATTTTCTTTTTTTAGCTTTCTGTTCCTAATTACATGAATTGCATCCCTACTCCAAATTTCTCGCCCAGTTCCCTTAACCGTCAAGCAAAAACCTTGGATCGAAACTAAAAATAGTGCGAAATATTGGAGTCTTCATTTGTTTCTCTCTTACTAAAAAATAGAGCATTGATTTTACCTTCAAATCGGAATTTAGTCCAATGATACACGAGGGAGTAAAGGCCAAGGACAAGAAGTGAGAGAGTGGGAACCAGTACCACACGTGTGTAAATACAAACAGTCCTACAACTGTTGCCATGTGCGTGTGACCCGCGCGAGATTCGAGCGAAATGGTCACGTTCCGTCCACCTAGTAGAAAAATAAAAATGATGAGTAGATGCTTTATTTCTTTATGTTTCGTGAGACCTTGTGCTCTCTTTATGCCAGACGTCGGCTTAAAATGAAACTGAAAATTTCTGTGTAAGAACAACAAAAAGATGTCTCATCTCGCATGCGCGACGTTAATACATGAGTACCGTGCAAAATGCACGAAATGCAGTCACTAGCGAGGTGGAAATACTCACCGGCATCAAGGATTCCCTGAGCTAGGGTAGCGCCGAATTTAGCGATGACATCTTCGTGCTTATCGCTAATCACCTTTGCGAAGATCTCGCGGAATTTCATTACTTTCGGACACGCAAGTTCCGTCTGCTGGATGAGAACCAGGGAGCTGGCGATTAAAGCACCCTAGTAAAACAGAAACAGAAATTTAAGACCCTGGGCTATCAAACATTTAAAGCTAAAACAAAACCCTACACTTCTGTTTTAAAGTTTGATTTGTTCAGCAAAGTTTGATAAGAACATATCATCTCATCATGTCTCACGCTCGTGACAAGAAGAAAAACATAATTCTCTCTCAACATATCATCTGTTTACTTGTTCGATGTCTGATTTACACAACTAAGAGCTACATCTTACCTGCCGCACATAGTTCACAGGGTCATTTGTCATGGGTTCCAAAAGAGCAATCGCCTCCTTAAAAAAAATAAATAAATAAACAAATAAGTGAATAAATAAATAAGTAAAGATCACAAACGTTGAGCTTCTTCGACATCGACCGAAACACTCGAGGATTTTCAAGTCTCAAACTACAAAATATTCTTCGTATCTTCTCTTCATTGCTTCTGGTAAGCGATAATCATACAAGTTTTAAGGGGCTAAGTTAGCAAACAGTTTGCGCGGGAGGTTAGGGCGCAGGAATTGAAATCGGGCCTTGATTGAAGTTCCCCACCCAGGTAGGAACCAGATTTGTTCTTGGTTTCCTTGTATTTAACTCCTTGGCAGCGCTTCTCCACCAGTCAACAGTTATTATTTCTTTTCATGACTGGAAATAACGGCCAGTGTTACGGTTAGTCTGATGTCAGTTGAAATACCTTTAATCCAGTGCCTGCGCAGGCAATACCCAGGGCCATGGCTGCTCCGTATCTCACGTGAGGGTTATAACTCTCTGACAACAGGGACACCACACTTGGGCACTGCTCAGGAGTTCTACAAGGTTGAGAGACACTTTCTTTAGTTTGGAGTTCTGAATACTAGTCTTAAAAAGCTATCTTGCAATGAAATTTACCCCATTTATTTCCCAATATCTCGATATCAATTCTCTACAGCGTCTGTTTGTATTTGTCGTGATTTCAGCTTTGAGAATTGCTGTTTAATCAAACAATTTCCCCAGTTGAAAATTAACCGTGAGAGTAAACTGTCTTTATCAAGAACATAACACAACGATCTGGAACCCAAATCGAGTCCCAACCAGTCTATCTTTGGTCCAAACAGAAGACAACAATGACCTACAGTACACTGCTCAAGTCTCTTTTTCAAAGATATTGCATATGTAATAAACTGAGATACATACTATACTTTTAAAATCGATCATATGCGATCTATTTTCATAAAGCTTACCGAAAAAGGAGAAAACCTAGTGACGTCACGGCGGCCCTTCTTACGTCATCACTGACATCGCTAACCTGTAATAAAAAAGCGTTTTCGATGATTTGCTGTAGAAAGTTTGATTAACATACTACAATATACTTAGAAAATTATATGGAAAGTCCATTTACAGCAATTAAGGAAGTCTTAATCTATGATGTCGTGATAGTGATTGTGACAAGTCAGCGCCCCAGTGAACAATTACTAAGAGATGACCAAAAGCGTTTCCTTGCAATTCTAACACGCAGCATCGAAGTGTGTGGCATTCTCGGCTGACATCGTTGAGTAACAGAAGTAACTAGACGACAAGAAAGCTGCGGAACAGTGTAACGTGACAAATCTGCGTAACCAGAAATTGGTGTGTACCAATGTTGCGCGACAAGACCGTTGCGTGACAGTATACGAGACATATATGCATGAATGCGTGGCAGGGTCGTGCGGCACTGTTATGCAAAAGTATTTTTTTAAACAAGGCAGTTGTGTGACGGCGTCATAAGAAAAATCTACAACCACGTGTACGTACAGCGACATGAAGGAGTCTTTTGATGGCCTTGTTGTTTCCAGTGCCACAGTAGGCCATGGCTACTGTATACATGCCACTTTGCCTCAAGTTAGGATCCTTGTCTTGCATCAAGCTCTCAATGAGCGCATCGGCTTCTTCCATTCGTGCGTACATCACCTGCATAATAAAACATCTACCTTAGTACACATTATCGATGCTGATCAAACCATTTGGCCTAAAAACCACTCCAATGATCCAAACTAATTTTTTACGTTTCACTCCAAGCCAAGCAAAAGAAGAGAGAACAGGTCTTGTATTGGCGTCACTTACGGTTAGCTCACGATTCACTTCGTTTTTCTCGCTCAATTGAGTTTTCCGGAAACGGAATTGAATGAAACAAAGAGACCACTTCTAATCAACACGAAAATGACTGCAACTGCTTGCAGACTATGGTCCAAGGTACAATATATGCACATTGCATATGCCCGTGGAAGATATCAGTTTCAAGATATCCAGACTTTTCACAAATAATATAACTTATCAGCCTTAAAAAAAAACTTCAGCCTTCCCTCATAGTTGCCTTTCCCCTTCCATTGAAAAAATATTTTCAGCACTTCATATTACAACATTTTTTAAAAGGTCAGAGTATAAAAGAAAATAACAATAACAATCGTTGGTTCACCGTAACCGGGTAAACTTGCTATTGTCACCAAAAGTGTTTAATCAGTGGATTGCAACTTACTTCTTTCCGTAACCTCGTCCTAACTCTGAGAAATATTTTTTCTCTGAATAAATTTTCGCCAGTAGGCAACGCAATGAAACCTGTTCCTATCATCGCAATTATAGAAAAGGTACACTGCTACTAAGTAATTCGGTTCGTTGAACTTACCAAAGCAATGCCTAAAGAGAGCCCACGAAGGATTTTCTCGTGCTGAGTTTCTTGAGCATACTGCGAGTCAAACACAGATCAGACACAAAAATTACATTTTATCGAAAGAAAGCCAGCCACTGAAGTCAAAAATAGAATGAAAGGGGGCATGACCAATCTATCAGTCACGATCAATCTTCAACAGAAGAAACGAAACGTTTTTATATCATAATTATCTTCCCCCAGATAAAAAAAGCAAAACAAAAAACAAACAAAAAACCAAAAAGTACTTTCACTTTTATCCGTTTGGGCTAGATTTTAGGCAGCGTTGTAATAGAAAATAAGCTTATATCAAAAATGAAAAAAACTATTTTCTTTTCGCAGATTCTCAACCAAAAGATGTGCCTACTGAGTATTAATTCAGTGCAGGCAAAAATTCAGGAGAAAAGTATAGACACATTCATGGCAGCAGGGTGGGGGGATGTGAGGGGATGGCTTTTTAAAACAGAAACGAACGTACCCCAACCATCTCCTCGATAGCTGTGGCAGACTTTGATCCAAGCATCACAAGACCCATGGCAAGACCACAAGCTTCACCTGTAACAAAAAAAAAAAAAAACCTCGGTAAACTCCTCTATCTGCAATCAAATGTACCGCAGCTTCTCGAGGAGAAATCGCCAAATGTTAAGCATCTCTCCAAGTGTTTGGTCAAAGTACCAACAGTTCCCCAAGTCAAAACCTTTGAGTTGCACATGGATATGGAGACTTTTATCGGCTAATCTTCTCTAGAAGAGTGGAAGAATTTTTAATCGAGTATTGCGTGTGGATGCTACTGTTGGGTATGGAGTACATTCTGCTGGATAGAGCTCTGTCAAAATTCCATTAGTCGAGCCACGCCTACACCAGAAAAATTCATAATAACTGAAGGAATATATTTAAGCTGTCAAAGAACTACTAACCTGTCACGGCATCATCCTCCCAAAGCTGTGTTTTCAACTGCTCATAGACATCTAAATTAAAAGTCAAATGAAAACTTTAAATTCTCCCCAAGGAGAGTGTCAGCGTGACAGTTGAGATATATAGTCATGTAGGGGTACTCCTGAAAAGGAAGACAGTTTCTTCTGATCGGTCAACACCCCACAGGTACGACAGAACTGGACAACTATGCCACATCCCTTCTTTCATTATTTCTGAATCAATTATTGACCAGCTTTCTGACAAAATTTGGCTGCCGCGCTGAAAACACTGCATGGTAGAAATACCTTCTTGGTGACATACCTTGTCTGGCAGAGCCCATGGCTGCCAGTCCAAGACCAAGGCAACCTCCATGCCTCACCATCTGAAAGTAAAATGCAAATACACGTTACATCTCCGATGCATCTGTGTGCAGCAGAAGGAGAATTACTGCCTCATTTTAAATATCGATAGTCATAGTTATATAGCTTCCTCATTCTTCTGTTTATTCAGTTTGTCTGTCCTTTTTAGAACTTATTCAAGACTTGAAGCCCTTTAGAGTAAATAAAGCTTGAAATTTACACTTGTGTCTGTTCAATCACTTTAAATCCGAGACAGGCATCATACATGAAAACATGCATGTATGCACACTTTGCATTGCAAATTAAACACAACAAAGTAGGTAATAAAAAATTGCCCAGCAATAAATAACACGCATGTTTTTAAAGAAGTTATAAACTTTCTGACTTCAAGGAGTAGAATCTTACATCTGTTGTTGCATTCTTCAGTTGCTGTAAAAGATACTCAATAATCTTGCCACCATGGTTAGCATGAATCAAGCCTGTAACCAAATCAAGAAATATTAAGAAATGTCATTACATGTAAATGAACTTTACGTGCATATCCAACCTCCTCAAGTTTAACCCTTGGAAAGTTAAAATCTCGGATTGCATCGCTACCCTCTCCCATTTATCTTTATTCACTCTCAACCAATCTGATGCAAAACTAACCAATGACAAGCACTTGAGTACTTAAGTTTAGAAGTGAAATGCATCATGGTAAAGAAAGAAGAACACCAGAGTGCAAAAATCCAAAAGTCTTGGACTCAATTCTGAAAGGAGACCTTATTATGCTTGTGTCAAGACAAATAGCATCTTTTTTTTCTTCTTGTTTTTCTCAGTTGTTTACTTTCTATTTTCGTTTCCAATGGCTTGAAGGCTTACAGCTTACAAATACTTGTAATTGATTTAAGCACTTGTTGACTTCTTGTCACATTTGACTTTTCCCCCTGACTTTGTTTATAACTCATTGGCTTGTGTTTTGAGAAAATCCATCAAAGGTACTCTTGTTATCTATCTAACAACCATTACCCAACGCAAACAAGCCTCCTCCCTCCTGGTAAGCACTCCCTCCACTGCCATCTTTTGGCAGATAAGTGGACATCAGTTTCAGTGCATCTTGCTCATGACCCTTTAAATAAAAAAAAAGAATCAATCTATTCAATTAGATGTATTGTTATTTACCACATGCAAAAAGCATTTATTAATTGCACCTCTGAATAAAAAAGTACCCTTAACTGTAAGTTAAAAAACGAGAAAAAGAAAAAAAAAATTTAAGGACAGGAAAGAAATGAACTGTACGACCTTCACCTTTCTGCATCCTAACATCAGTATGCATATTCTCCTTAATGTTCTCTATAAATTTCCTAAGGTGCTGACAAGGAGAATTTGTTTAACAATCAAGCACTTCTTTACTTGGTGATGTTGTGGTTCAATCTTATCCTTGGTTCAAATTTTACTCTCCTTTGTTTCAAACTCATTATCATGCATTACAATACCCAAAAACAAAAGAAAGTAAAATTTGAACCAAGGATAAAATTGAACCACAATAGTAATTACTTCCTTTTTTCTTGCAATCTTGATTCAGGGGTGATATTAAGGAGAAATTAGAAGCCAGACACTTGCAGCAGGTAAAAGGGTTAAAAATTAATGTACTCTCCTTCTACATGAAAACACCCTTTGTTTCCCATCAATGACATGCAACTTCTGTTTTTCACAGCCTTGTCAGTAATTAACTCTCCTCCTCTCAAAATCTATAAGTGACAAGGCACCAGCCCTTGCAACTTCTTTTTTTCACAGCCTTATCAGCAATTAACTCTCATCCTCTCAAAATCTATAAATTAATGATCAACAAGTGACAAGGCACTAGCCCTTGCAACTTCTGTTTTTCACAGCCTTATCAGCAATTAACTCTCATCCTCTCAAAATCTATAAACTAATGATCAACAAACGACAAGGCACCAGCCCTTGCAACTTTTTCTTTTTACAGCCTTATCAGTAATTAACTCTCATCCTCTCAAAATCTATAAGCTAATGATCAACAAGTGACAAGGCACCAGCCCTGAAAATAAGGTGCTCAATCTTAACAATGTTGTAGCTTTAGCTGATTCTCTTTAGATTTACCTGTCTCTTTGAATTTACTTTAAAAAGTTAGTACTGAGTGTTGGGGATGGGTTCCCTTATGGGGAAACTAATTTTCATGCATGCGCTGTGGCAGAATCTATGAACAATGCCATCAGGCTATTGAGTTAAAACCCCTCTTTTTTGTTCAGTTTTTTTCTCAATTTTGAAATGAATGTGGCTTTAAACAGTGTAATGATTTAGTGGGAGTTTTGTCAATGCCTTCGTTAAGGAGCTTGAGAGAGTTTCAATTTTACATGTGCATACGTGTAGTTAGTCACCATTTGCAGCAACACTGAGAGAGTGAAAAGATAAACCAGACACATACAGACAGATTTACCCACCCTGTGAATAACTCCTAAGCTTGCTGTTGCTGTAAATTTTGCCCAGTTTGTAGCCCTTCCAAGCCATTCCAGGTTATTTCTATTTGTTCATGAAGAAAAAATAATTTTTATTAATTATTCACTTCCTTGGTCAGAAAAGCAAACCATTAATGAATCAAAAGTAAGGTACAACATGGTTAAAATGTTTGAACTTCAGTTAATAGCATACCGAAGGAAGGTGTCACTTGTTGTCCCACAATGCATATAGGAATTAGCTATTACAGTGGCTGTGTGACAAACTGAATTTCTAGAAGCATCCTGTACAAAAGAAATAAAGAAAATAAGACCTGTGAAATTTAACTTCTAGCAGTGACTGGGGGCCAATACTTTTGTGAAAAAAATTATCTGGGATTAACATTCTCTACCTCTTCCCTCTTAAAAATAAACAAAAGTAACAAAATAAAATGAAGAAAATAGAAACAGACAGGTGCAGTTTACACGTACATTGTGCCTTTCATAACTCTGATTGGTGAATTACCGGTATGTCTGCATCAAATTACAAGACATGTACCTACACTGTGCATAGAATGACATTGAGAGGGGAAATTGTTTTATTTCAACAACTGAAAAAGCATCTGATCACAAAACCAATGAAGTCCATATTTTTTAACTGCACTATAGACGTTCTTTAAAATGCATTTGCTGTTGCTGCTTGGACAAAACAGCTGCTTGAAAAGCACTGCCTTCCTATGTAAATGAGAGTTTGAAGTTCACTTTCATACTTCAAAATAAAGTAAAAATATTGTGGCCCAATACACTGACATTCAGGAGATGTTCACAGAGTGCATAACAACTCTTGGGTTCATTTATAAAAAAATACAGAATGCAAGTACCTTTGTGTTTTTGAGAATGAGTAGATCTGCATGGTTATTTCTGATAAGGAATTCCAAGTGAAGGGCAATGGTAGTCTCTCCACCCAGGATTGCCACCAACTTGTCAACTTTGTCAACAAGTTTCTTGTCACTTTCACTCTGTGATGCATTGAAAAAAAAAATTAGATTACAAAGAACCCACTTTTTATCAGTCTTACATGTATTTGTACAATTAATTTATAACATATTAATTGCATTCCTTTTTTTGAGGGGGAGGAACATTTTTCATGACTCAAACTAGCTTGCAGTGTTAGTTTCTGTCTTAATCAAAGCTATAACAAAATTCTTGAAAGTGGTTGGTTATCACTAGTCCGATTTGAACTTTAGTAAGACAGTATATGCATCATGCTTGTAATTGGACAGTGTAATAGGACAGTTAAAGTGACATTAAACACATCAAGCCTGTGAAAGTGGGAAGAACGAGTCATATCCACCTGCTGTTTACTCACATTTCACCAACTTTTTTTATTTCCTTTTTAATAAAAATATACAAAATAATAATTTAGTTTCTTTCTCAAAATTTTGTTATGGTTTTGATTAATAGGTAACAGGACTTTGTGTCATCTAGTTCTGTCTGTAATCATACTCAAATAATTATTAACAGATTGGACTCCCACTTCATGGTTGTCTGATTTTGTCAATCACTCGTATGTTTACAAACCGAATTGGATGACACAAAGTCCTGTTACCATTATAGATTACTCACCAAAACAGGGTCTGTTTTTGGCTTCTTAACAGGAACTTCCTTCTCTCCTTCATCAGTGTCCATAGCTGCATCACTATAAATCAAATTAAACATCAGTTTTCATCACTTTGGAGTTCAGTAGCAGATACATTAATTTTTTTGATGAGGAAAATAGAATGATGAGATACAGTTTAGGATGTTATGCCGACAAAAATTTTAAAGGTGTGACATCCAGAACCTTTGATGAAATCTTGACAGAATTTTTTTGTCATAATAAGTTACACAAATTCAAATTCCAGTGGTTTGGAATGATTACAGAAGCTGGAGATTTTAGTGTTGTTGTTTTTCTTTTTTACAAAGGTCAACTGCTGGGACTTATCACTACTGTACTGCCCCCCCCCCTCCCATTTCACCCCTAGGATCTGATTTTTGATTCTCTCTTCTAGCTGCTACACATTTCCTTGTATATCACTTATGAGAATTTGGTGTTACATCAAGATAACAGCTTCTAGCTGATAAGTTTGAGTATTCTCATTACCTGTTTTCCAGATAATGTATGGATATTGCAGGGAGAAGTTATATATTAATTAATTATGGGGGCTAGAAGGGTTCAGGATTTTTGTGGGTATGTGAATCACTTACCCTGACTTCTCTGTAATGCCATTCTTATCAGCTTTTCCCTCTGCAGAGGCATCAGTGCCTGTTGCTCCAGTACTGGACACAAAAGGTACTGTGGCTTTTAGCGCAGATGTTACAGATGAAAGGAACTGTTGAGTGGCTCCTTCATACAGATCAAAAGCAATCTGGTAGGCCATCAAGGTTTGATCTTTCTGTTAATTTGAAGAAAAAGCCTGAGTTACAGTGTACATGTACAGGTTGTAACTTATAGATTGGCAAATAAGATATGAAAGGCAGGCACATGTACACCTAAAGCCTCACAATGAGCCAAAATTTTGCTACAACTGACAGTGTACTACATATACCTTAAGCAAACACAGACCTTTGGTTGGGGAGTCTTAAATTGTAGCCACAAGGCATTTCTGTCTCCATCTCATTTCATCTCTTTCTGAGTTGATAATGTAAACTGACCCCCATAAAAGAGTCTCTAAAGCTGATTTTCAAGGGTCCGCTTTTCATCAAATTATCTTGTAATACTCTTCCACCACAATTTTTTAGAAGCTTACCCATTTTATGCATTTTTACAAAACAATACAGTTTAAAATACACTGTTTGAATCATCTTACCTCATTGTCTTTTATAAGTTTTTCCAAGATGTCAGCTACTCCTTGAGCATCATCAAGAAATATGAAACACTGAAGATTTAAAATATACACCATGTACATTTAAACCCAAAGTTACCATATTTTGTCAACACAAAAATAAACTGAAACTCATTCACCAAGGTGAATTTCAAATCATTTTGTAAATGTCAAATACATACTTGAGCAGTGGTTTTTAAAAAATATAGTTACAAACCTGACAGACACTGATGAAGTCTGGCGTTGCTAGATTCATGTACAGTTGTACCAAGACTCTCAGAACCTGCAAAAGGAAAGATGCAGCGTATTTAACCCTTTACCTTCCAGAGTGTGATTAGTATGTAACTTCTCCCTATAATATCCTAACATTAACCTGTACACAGGTAATAAGAATACTCAAACTAATCAGGTGGAATGTGTTATCTTGATCCAACACCAAATTCTTGTAACTAATGTACAAGGAGATATGTTGCAGCTAGAGGGGAAAATTTATTTAGCAATCAGATCTTGGGACTCAAAGGGTCAATCAAAGCTGAATATGCTGTATTTGTTATGCCTTTGCAAGTAAAAAGAGACATACATTGAAAATCAGGAAATAGCACATCATTACTTAAACATCTGGCCCTGGTTGTTTGAAGGGCAGATAGTGCTATCTTCCAGATAACTTGATATCCAGTGATAACTGTTACCAAAATGCACAGACCCAACACCAAATTCAACATCCAACAGATAGAGATTTATCCAGTGGATAGCATTATCCACCCTGGGAACAACCAGAGCCTGATGTATTGAGAGTCAATTGTGACAATTTAGCTTTTTCAAATTCGACTCTATGTTTACAATTGCAAAATTAATAAAGTTGCCTACCTTATTTCTAAACTGTCTACTTTGTATCAATGACATACAGACTGTTAGGCTGTAGGACAACATTCCAGGCACATCATCCTGAACAAAGGATTACATTCAGTTAAAATCACAACATTTAACTTGTTTTTGGCTTTGAGATTCAAACTTCACAAGTTTTGACAAGAAACAACTCACTGATTTCAAAATTGCTTGTTCAAATATGTCCAGTCTTCTTGTTTCCAGGGCAATTCCAACAGCCTAATATAACAATAAAATATAACTTTCAGTTATATCTTAGGTCCAAATGACAAATCTTTTATCCACTGGATTGCATGTAGAGCTTTGGTATTCAATAAGCACAGCCTCTTTTCTTGTTGTTTGTATAAATAAAATACAACACACAAAATATTTTCCTGCATTATGTATTAAACCATAAAATGAGATAAATCATGTGTTTTTTTTTTGTAATGTGCTGTAATTTAGTTGAAAAGTTTATTACAGATAGTTGCTAATTCCTCTCCAGGATGCATCCATTGTATAAAACATCAAGCATATGTACAAGTAGCACTCTACAGTATATATAATGCACACATGACCACTAGGAGACAGCTCTGAACAAAATTTTTACAATAAACCAAGGCTTTTTATCCTGAAATTTCACTCAACTTACTTCTGAATCAAAAATTTGACTAAATATCACTCTGACCTCAACAGAATTTTCCCCCAAGAAGCCTCAAATTGTCATTAGAACTTTCGCATGAAAGTTCCCTTGTGTTACTTTTGCACAATACTGTACTGTACATATCATATCGTTCAAATATTAACCTGTTTGTATTTTCCATCATCAAAACATCTTTTGAACATCCTGTCCACAATGGCTTCAAGTCTTGTATCTATAGTAACATCTTCATCTGGGTTTTCTGCTTTATAAACTCTTTTCTCAGTGTATGAATCAATGCATTTTGCTGCAAAGTAAAACACTAATTTATCCATACTGTATATTTAATCCTTTCATCCTAACAGTGGATGGCTTCTAATTTCTCCTCACAGTATTACACTTGAATCAAATGTAAAGGTTGTGAGAAAAAGAGAAAATGATCACCAACTCAAAAAGCTCCTGATTGTCAACAGAATTCTCCTGGGGCAATAATGATGTAAATGAAGATGGCGAATTTTAAACCTATTGTTTTAAATGAAAGAGGATATCATTCCAAGAATGACACAGGCATACTTGGAGAAAAAAAATTCTCACTGTGCCTAATAGGAGTAGAGCCCAAGACCTATCAACTGGTTCATTAGATGCCTTTCCACTGAGCTATAGGACATTTGTCGCAGGCAAGGCCTTTTTGACAAACTTCCTGCATACTGCTTCTGCTAGGATAGGAAGCTAGTACATGTAGGTGTCTCCTTGTCAGTATCAAAGAAAATGTAAAATGAACAGTGTGGAGAATTTGTACGTTAATGTTAGGTTGGAAGGGGTAACAACTTAAGTTCATTTTGGAATATTCGATCATTAATTAAACATACATGTATGGTGAAGCACTTTTGAAATTGAATGTTGAATTTGCACCAATTTTCATACCAGTTCTTCATTATTCTCTACACCAAAACTAAACTATGGTAATGAAAATTACATTTTTACTAAAAGAGGAACCAACTTCTTTCGCGTTAAAAATCATTAACCATACCAATGATAGTTTCCACATATTCTGAATGCCCATTCACATCAAACAGGTCTCCTGCTCCAAGTGCATATGCTAAGGAATCATCAAAGGCTCCAAGGTGGTAGTACACCTGAAAAATAATGACATTGAAAAGTAACTGAAAAGTTTCAAAGACTAAGACTTGCATCAAGTAAATCCTGATATTTAATATTTAAATTAGAGCTCTAATCATCACGATAATACAACTCATGATAATTAACAATTATTTGCTGGAGTGGAAGTAAACATCCGCTATTTATCACCAACAATAAAGTGAATACTTGTTTTGGTATGAACCACACAGAAACCAAAAAGATAGTTTATTTCTGTCAATATTCCAAAAAAAATGGTTGGACCTTTGGTCTTTGGACCTGCTCCGAAAAAATGGTTCATGTAAAATTTAATATAACTGCTACTCTCCAACTAACTATCCAATCAGTGACTACAAAAAACACTTCACACCTGTGTGGACTGTACACTTCTAGGTAAAATTCCCTATCAGTAGTCTACTGTGTTTCTGAGATTAGTAACTTCTGGCAGCTAAGTTTATGTGAGGATTAGTTTACAGTATAAATTATACCTTTGAGGCCAGCAGGGCTGAGAGCTGTCTTTGCTTGAATGCTTCATCTTCATATAACACTTCACTGTACAATAGGAGAAACAGAGTTCATATAAAAAACCATGTGGTAACAAGGATTTAACTTTTGTAAAAGGAGCAAATATTTGTTTACCCTTTTCAAACCATAATCACAAAGCCAAAAAACAGTATAAAATGTACATTATAAAGCCACACACATAACTTAAGTCTAAATACACATGTGCAAAAAAAAAGAGCTTAATTAATTGTAAGAAAAAGCAGTAGTTTGAAAAAATAAAACTCACATTTTTTCCACAGACTCGGAGATTTCTGCCCAGAATACATCAACAATGTGGTGCAGATTTTTAAGGGCAAAGACCTGTTCCAAAGAAAGATGAAAATATTGGTCGTAAGCATATTACATAAAATTAAAGTTTCTCTAAGTTAGTAAATATCATTACATCATCAAAAACAGTTTAGAGAAACATTACACCTATAACAGGAGTTATATAGTTCTTATAGGAAAGAGATAAGAAAACTTACCTTTAAATCATGTTCATTTTCATCAAGCAAAGCCAGCAGACCAGCTATTCAAGAAAACCAAACACATAAATAAATTGTATGTTTTTCTTCACCTATATGTAATAATCAAAAGCAGTTCAAAGATCTATATCACCTTTTTTGTAAAATTGTACAAAAGTAGCTGGCAAGAAAGCCATGCTATCAGAGGATCACGAGATCAGGGGTTTCAACAAAAGTGGACCATCGTCTACCAAAGTCTACCATTTTATAATATTTAAGCAATAGACAACACTTCCTATTGGTTTGCTAGTGTAACAACCCTCTACGGATGTGAGAAGGACAATCACAACGTTATTAAATCACAAGCCAGATGAAAGTGATGAACAAACTTTTTATGTGTTCTCCCAATATCCCAAGTGGGTTATTATACTGGTAAACTGAAACCAAGAGCATTCTATTGCTTGAAAAACTTACAGTGGCATGAATTCCTGGACAAGAAAGACCAGGGTGGGATATTTTTATGAAAACAGTCAGCGACTATTATCTCTATTAAATAACTACATGTATGGGTTAACTAGTGCAACAAACAAAAGGTTTTTGACCAATCAGGGCATTCTTAGTTCCCAAGTTATTTTATAATATCTTCTGATGTTTTTCATGCTTAAGTTTAACTGGGGATGAAATAATTCCAAATTGCCGGCACAAGGAAGAAGCAAATTGAATACAGAGCCATAATATCCGAACGGAATCTACAAGCAAATAACTCTTTATTCCAGAAATTCAAGTTTCACTTCTTTTCCTTCCCCTCTGGAATATCTTTTCCTTTTTCTCTCTGTATGGCTCATATATTCTCGCTTTTATGAAGGTTTATTTCACGTGAGATCAATTAAATGTCACGAATCGACTGTGATCTTATAGTGTATTCCTGGTTAAGAGTATATAACCTCCCTAACACAGCCGATTTCATAAATAAATAACGATAGAAATACTAACACAACTTGGAACGTCTAACGTTTGTCAAACGAGAATTCTTATTAAAGTCTTCAGTAATCGATTTTGCTTAGTCATAAATTAAACTGACGAACGACCTCGTGAGAATACCATAGATTGTCAATTTGAGGCATCACAGAAAATAATCTACAAAATAAACACGTATTACAAACCTGCTGATGTCAAACTCATAATATCTGATTAAGAACTCGGTGTGTCTTGCAGAAAAACTTTCAAAGAATATTACTCTCCTTTCACATGGACACCGAATTTTCTTTCTCTTTTACCTTTAGGAGGGGGCTTTGTAACCAAGCTTTCAAAGGAAGCCTGGCCTTCCATTCCCATAATGCCTTTCAAAGCTCCGTAAATAAACATGGCGGACCTACAGCTGATGCCGAAGATATTTTGAATATTCTAATCTGCTGTTTAGATTTTTGCAAAACATCTGTTCTTAAGAACTGATCACAATGGCACACAATGAAAGTACTCTTCGCCCGTTTGGTGTATCTTCCTCAGTATGAAATGTAGACGTACCATTCATGGCAACTGACAAAGTATTTACGATCCGAAATTTTGAGGGAGAAAGGCGAGTTATTCCGCTGCCAATTCAGACATACTTCTGGCGGCAAACAAGGTGAAGTGCAAATCTCCTTCTTAACAGAAATCAGGCGCTTGTTTAGCGTTAAATGAGGTGGAATATTCGCAATAATGCTGACTGTCTCAGCTCTTGTCCAAAATTAGTTCAGAACCTATTATTATTAATTTTACCTGGTGCGATGTTCTTTTTCCTTAACCATAAGCTTATTTGAAGCAAATGAACAATAACCTTCAAGAGGGTCTAAGCCTATTTTTTTTGTTAACTGAGCGCTTTTTCGGGTGTTCCTTTGTAAGCTTTAAAACTTAATCGTACTCGTTACGATCAAACGTTTCACGTACGCTTTCACGTACTGTATACCGTGGACATCGTGATAAGTACAGCCATGAGAGTATACTCCATTGCTTTCGGCCGTTTGCGTTGATCTTAAAAGAGCAGAGATCGTATAGTGATTTGTAATGCTCTTTTGGAAAATATGATAATTCGAAGATCGATTAAATATCTGATTCTTCTTGTGCGGTGTTTGCCAAGTGAACGCGACTTTTCCTAAATTTCAGACTTCCTTTGCACGTGCAAAAAAATGTTGTATTGCGTTAGGATTTAAGTGATGGGTTTATTTTAGACTGTGTGTTATGATTTGATGCAAACTAAATCTCTGTTTTTTATTCATATGGTCTTTATATTTTTATGATAGATTTCTAGTACACTGCATGCATACAGAGAAGCACTTTGTGCCTACTTGTGAAGTTGTATGTTAAGTTTTCAAGACAATCATACATATGCTGACCCTGAAAAAATGAGACATCTTTAAAAAAATTTCACAACTGATTTTCATTAAAGAATGTTATCAGAGTTGAGATCAGTTTTTTTTTACACAACATATTTAAAGATCAACACTCTGGGCATACTTGTGTGGACAAGTATGTTAAGCTACAGTTGCTGTAGTATCTTTAAGGATAGAATCTTAATGAATAGGGATTTTTTTAAATTAAAATACAGCATACCTGTGAAAATCAATTAATTGCTTGTTATCTCAGCCCTTCAACTCCCATGAATGTTCAAAACAGAATTTTCATTACAATATTAATACAATATAAGCAGACTAGTGATGAGAATAAAGAAAAATATCAATAAGGGGATTCTAAATTGATCCAATACCAAATTCTCCAAAATAAATGTATAGCAAACAGTAAGGAAAATTACTCATGAGATCTTGAGAGTTAAAGGGTTAACCTTTTAATTCCCGTGAGTGACCAAGAAAGAATTTCTCCTTACAATATCAATACAATGTCAACCAGATAAGTGATAAGAATATAACAAAATATCAATTTGGGGATAAAAAGTTGATCCAATACTAACTTCTCTGAACTAACATTATAAGAATTGTATGGTTGACATTTAGGAGAATTACAAATTTGATCTGGGAGTTAAAGGGTTAAGAGCAGTTCTTCAATATACACATGTAATGGTTATTGAACCAATTAGAGCACAATTTGGTCTGAATTGATACACTTGATTTCAAAATCAAACAAGTGTGCAGGGCGAGTTTGCTACATGTACCCAATAGTCTCTGATTATTATGCAAATAACTTTTATAGTTTACTATACTTCTATCTAAATTAAATATGAAAGTTGCATGTAGTAGCTGTAAGAAGTTTAAAAGAAAAAAAAATTGATGCTTTTACAAATAATCACAATTTTGATACATTTTTCCACTTTCATTGCAGTCAACTACTGAAACCAAAACTTGTGAGGAGAAATTATGAATCAGCCTGTTTGGTAAGACATCACCATTGCATATATTTTTATTTTGTAATTTTTTTAATTTTTGAAATGGAAATTTTACACAAGTGTTCCCCAGCAGAGAACTTTTGGTGTTCCAGTCTGGGGGGGGCACAGTTCACTCACTTTTGTCTTGAGGTGACTTTTAAGAAGTAGTTTCACTCTAACTAAGGATGGGTGCAGGCAACTGTTTGTGAAGCATTATTCACTAGGGTATGTCTGAGGGCCACAGTTGATTCACCTTTGTCTTGGGGTGACTTGTCTCTATATATTAACTTTGCCTTCATGGTGCACAGCTTCAAAAGCTAGGCATCCAGAGGCCTGAGATCAGAGTCTTCAGTCACCTGATGTCACTCTCCTTTAACTCTCTAACTCCCAAGATCTGATTGTTAATTCTCCCCTGTAGCTGCTGCACATTTCCTGGTAAATTAGTTATGAGAACTTGGTGCTAGATCAAGATAGCAGCTTCTACCTGATAAGTTTGAATATTCTCATCACCTGTTTCCTGAATAATGTATGGATTTGTAGGGAGAAGTTTTATGTCAATCACTTGTGGGAGTTAAAGGGTTAACAGTGCTCTTACATGTTGTTGCAACTGTTTTGGTTGCCAATTAGTAAGTGAAAAAGGTATTTGGCAATGAAAACTTTGACAAAAGTCACCAATTGGCAACCAACCGTTTAAAAAAAAAAAGGAAAAAAAAATTTGGAAAATTTATTGATCATTAGTCAAATTATTAAACAAACAAACAAAAACAAACTGTTTTGTAACTCCTAGGTACATTATATACCTAAAATGAGCAGTGATCTAAGCAAACTGTTTTTGTTTAGATAAACTTCATTTTATTTTACATGCAGCATTTAAGGCTAATGTTCAACTTTGCATCACAAAGTATGATGACTAAATATCAAGTGATTCAAGGTGTTGATTGCAACATGGAAGGTTTTTATACCAATATTTGGGCTTACTTTAGAATAGAGATGTTTCTCAGCTGAGCGATAAATCAAAATGGTATTAAACATGATTTGTTGTACACATGGTCTAAGCAACTTTGTTGTAAGTAATTTCTGCCTCCAGACATCAGAGCTTTTTCATTCTCTCTCTCTCTCTCTCTCTCTCTCTCTCTCTCTCTCTCTCTCTCTCTCTCTCTCTCTCTCTCTCTCTCTCTCTCTACTTTTGGAGGTGACAAAAATTTTAATTTTATGGCAACCATGTTACAATTGAAGGTTGCCAAAAGGCGACTTTTTGAAAAAATTGAACTTGGTGCCCTAGTGTATTAAAGCACAGGTTTGAGAAACTGTGTGCAACTGATCATTGGTGAAGAAGTTTCACTGTAACTATGGATGGACACAGGCAACTCTTTGTGGAGCATCAAGCGCAACATTTGGTTCTTTTTTTTTTCTGTTTCCAGGGTTCATCGATTTTTTTGCACGCATAAAAGGGTTTCCAAGTCTTTTTCCTGAAAAAGGACTTCATTATTTCTCTTGGTGTGGCTCTCTAAGTGAAACAGGGCTGAAACATGATGTGGCAATAGTGGATTCTTTAAATAGTAAATAACATCATGATAAAAAGTCAAACTACATGTTATTTCCAAAATTTAAGATGCAACAACTGGTATAGTGTATTTTTGCCATAGTGAAAATTGAAAAAAAGGCAAGCAAAGTCTGAAAAAAATCCAGTATCTTTATTTACATCGTCAAGAGCAACATATGTTTTAAGGTGAAAACCTTTGACTTCTTTTCTTTTCTCTTTTTTGTAGTCATTTGAGAGAATAATTTGTGAAAACCGAGTTCAAGATCTACAGCCCAGTTTAGCCAGTGCTGTGAAGAGCATAAACAGATGGCACCTTATACAGTCATCAGTGCCTTACATCCTTCAGTGCTGCTCCTTGCTTCTTTCAAACAGGGGGCGTCTGGGAAATATTGATAGACTTGGTAACGCAGAACGTGAACTCCTGTTCACACTTCACTGGATTTTGCTAGAAGGACCTCGTGTTTGCTGTGTTGTGGACACTGATAGCTTGCTCTATCCTCTGACCACCATTGAGCAGTTTGTGCATGAGCTCACACCTCATGTGTACCACATGCGAGAGAGCGACTTGACATTTAGACTAGAAAATGGAGTGGCCATTTGGGGACCCCTTTGGAAACACGAGAAGCCATTGATAACGCCATTTACATGTGAAGTTATATCAAAAGATGCTCACGCTGAAAATGACGAAAAAGGAAGTCAGTCCAGTTCTGCAGATCAGAGCACATCAGCTGACTCAAATTCAGAGTTTTCACCTGCCACCTTTTTCGATGTTGCTGTTTTGAAGTGCTTGTTGTCAACTGGCTGGGATGAAAATGGTGTCATGTGGGCACTGCGTTATCTCACTGCTTACCTCAAGAGAGAATTCAACCTTTGTGATCAAGCAACAAGCAGCGGAGCATCAGGAGAGATCAGAAGTGAAATTTCTGCTCAGGGGCCCACAGTTTTAACTGTAAATCCGGGCATCAGTGGGGAAGGAAGTTTAGTCCAAGGTAAAGACAGTGTAAAACCAGGTGGAGCAGAAGTGGAGAAGATCAACAAAGAAGGTAATGCGCAAAGTGGAAGATTGGGAGGCCAAAGTGCACCCAACGCGTCTTCAATTGTCACTAACAGTGTACAACTCACAGTTCCTCAAAGTGTAACAACCAATCCTAGTGGAGAATCACAGTCGGATAACCAGAGCACTTTAAAGATTCCAGATGGTTCTGATGAAGAAAGATCAGCAGCCCACGGAATAGAGCGCACAGGCTCCATAAGGTTGAGAATAAGGGTGCAATCATCCCCAGGGGGGGCAGCAGGGGGACGAGTGTTGACAGCCGTACCCTCACCGACTGGAGGCATGACCCAGCAAGAGGAGAAGACCATAGCCAATGACGATTCTCAAGATGTCTGCGAGACTAGGAAATTTCAGAGTACCAAAGTTTACATTAAGCCATCAAATGCCCTTCAAGTGCCCTTGGTTGGTACTGGAGATACCAGTATGCAACACGGTGGTGATCCGTTAGAAGCCAGTTCCGAGGCAAGGGATCTTCAAAGTGGACGTCTGAATGATGTTCTTACCAGTGTTTCTTCAGTTAATTCTACTAAAGAAACGGTTTTACAAACTGACCGTGTAGAGTCCTGCTATAGCGCCTCTCCAAACTATGATGGACAAGCTCAACCGGATCCTTCTCTGATGTATACAAGAAGTAAGGAATCGAGTAATCATGTAGCTTTTGAGAGCATGGTTTCGTATGAAAATGAAGTCCAGGAATTCCAGGGTGGACTGGTGCAAACCGGTGACGTAGCAAAAACAGACCAAATAAAGGATGAAGCAATTTTGAAGCGTCTCTCAGAGCATACAAATTCAAGTCACGCAAGCAGCAGCTCGGTTGAGAGCGAGGTCCAGCCGCTTCTTAAACCTCCCAGTATTGCAACAACAAACAGAAAAGCCCTGGCACTCCTAGGTCTGTGTGAAAATCCAAGAACATTTGTCAACCGCGATTCGCTCACAAAAATCGACCGGTACTTTGTGTTTCCAGGTGCAGCTGATTACATCACTATTGACGGCCGACTGAGTTCCCTAATGATCTTACAAGCTCTGTATAACATCACGCGCGAGAATCCTTCCGCATTAATCAGTGACATGACTCTCACCATTCTGCAGCAGTTGGTTACGATTCATCAAAACAAGAAGTCCAAGAAACGAGGGAGTTCTATCGAGGTCGATGATCGTACTGTTGCTGAAACACAGGCTGTGGGATTCCGAAGCCCTCACTCCGACAATATCCTTGGTAGACTGCGCGCTAGCTTCTACGGAAGGCCTCCAAGTTTCCTCAGTCTAGCAATGGGATGTCTAGTCAGTGTCGTCAAAGCCTTAGGATGTCCTTTGGGTAAATTAATGCTATTTTTCTTCCTTTGTCACTGTATTAAGTTATTGAACAGGGGCTTGGAAAAATTTCATCGGCTAGTTAGTTAAAAAATGGAAAATAGCGTAATTGTACTTTTTCCTTGTCGAGGCGGTTTTCTCTTCCATTCCATCGATTAAGCATTTCTTTTAGCACTTTTGCAGCACATTTGAAATGTCGACATGCTAAGATTAAAGGGTCCCTAGAGCGACGAAATGAGCCTTTGAATTCACCATCCTTCCATTCTCAAAAGCATTGCCCTCTTTCGTTCGATTACAGACACTCTTTGAAGCCCAATCTTTTTTTTAAATAGCTGTTGCTTCTGTACATCTGCAAACTAAATTTTAATCCTTCATCTCCGTTATAGGATGCGGAGATGGCTGCCGAGGGAACTCTGGTGATCGACTTCGAAACACAACAAACAAGCTCCTGACTCAACTCCTTCGCAGTGAAGAAGCTGCATTCAAATTGTGGCTCCAGCAATATGCGAGATTAGAACCTCACGAAGACTTGGTGGACTTCCTTCATGCCCTGTTGGGCTTCTGCGAGGAAGACCAAGAACAATCTGATGATGAGATGATGCCTGTCGCAAACTCTGACAAACCGATGAGAAAGAAAAGTCTTTTTTCTATGCCAGAAGGCGTCAATGGTGTCATTATTGGCAGCATTTTTAAGATCCTGCTCACCAGAGTGGCTGAGATGAACTTCCTTGAACTGAAAAATTTGGTGAGTTGTTTAACTAAACCAGATCTCTCACATCAGGTAAAACTCATCCTTAGGAGCGACCATTTTAAATAAAAGGGTTAGTGAAACACTCCGACAAAGGGCTAACATTCGAAACGTCAGCTTTAGGCAACCTTGACCCTCTAACTCCCAAGATCACAGTAGTGATTCTCCTTATTGTCTGTCATACAGTTCTCGTGATATTAGTTTGGAGAATTCGGTGTTGGGTCAACTTATAATCCCCTAATTGATATTTTTCTTTATCCTAATCACTTGTCTGCTTTATATTGTATTGATGTTTTAAGAAGAAATTCTGTCTTGGTCACTCTTATAGAAGTATCAGTAGCAGCAGCAGCAGCAGCAGCATTAGCAGCAGTAATAAAACTAGTAGGAGTAGTACCAGGATTAATAGCAGAAGCAGTAGTAGTAGCAGAAGCAGTAGTAGTAGCAGTATCGGTAGTAGCAGTAGTAGCGGTACTGAAATACTTAACTCCCAAACTCACACTTTTCATAAAAATATCCTTATTTCACTTTAGACTTTTTATGGCGAACTCCGGCAGCTTCTGAGGTTTGTAAAAGAATCGTATGGAAACATATTCTGGAAAGTTGCCTTGAGTGGACTTCGGGACTCAGCCTACAAAGAATCGAAAGATCAGCCAGATGCAAGCAAAACTCCTGCGCAAGATTCGTCCACTAAAAAAGTGTCGACTGTCAGGAAAACATCAGTGGCTAGGATGAAAGTTGAAAGAACTGCTACTTACAAAACTAAGCGCACTCTTTTACAGAAGCTTGTTCGGATCACATCAGAGAGCGCTGATAGCAGTGGCAGCCTAACTCGAAGTCTGAAGTTTTCGTCTGCTGTGGAATCCAGTCCTTCGGAGACAGCGTTGTCTCCGAGAAGTAAAAGAAAGGTTGGTTTGTGTGTATATTTGGACTAAAACAACGGTGCTAGAGTCACCTATTGTGTTATTCCCAACATTAAAAAGAACACATGAAGGTTTAACGTAAAGATTTCCGTATAATCACTTACTAGCTAACGACAACAATAAGTCCCTACAGAAATTTCACTTATTTTCAACCGCAAGTTTGTCTTCCGACAAACACAAAAAAATCGCCTATCCGCCGAAAAAAACCTGAAAAAAATAACAGTACTACACGGTACGTGGTAGTTGTTGTAGTTGTTGTGGGGTACTTAGGCAAAGGATGCTGACCCTTTCTTTCTCTGTTCCTCTCTCGTGACAAGACGATAAACCTTTTTCAGCTCTGAATTAACCTTCTTTCTTATTTCACACGTCTTTACTCACACTTTGTTTTCGACATTGCTGATCCGAGCAAGAACACGAAACGCGTGTTTCAAATGAACTTGAAAATAGCCAAGCTGACTTAAGAGTTATCTGTAGCGTGGTTGTAGAGTTCATGGTTTTGAGATTCGATTCTTTGTAGAGACCTAACATTTTTCTATTTCTCCCACGCTCGGGTCAAAATGAAAACATATCTCACTTTTAATACGTAGATATTCATCCGGAAGAGGCAAAAAGCTATGGGCACTCAATATGACAGTGATGAAGACTTGCTGGACACACCAGACACTCCATCAGAACAGCGGCCAAGCTTAAAACGCAAGCTCCTCAAGTCAAAGACTCCTAGTAGAAAGAAATTAGATGATATCTTCCCAATAACGAAGAAAGGAGACACGACGCCATCCACGTTGAGTGAACCTACTCTGCCCATTGATATAGTGGTTCATGAGTTTGAAACTAAACCTGTCGATGTGGAAGCACTAAGGTCTGGTATGGTCAGGTTTCGATTTCTCCTTCATGGTGGTCAGCCGGGTTCCATACCAGATCCAAAGATTTTGGCTTCCATGCTGGACTTGGTGAGTTCAGGATTAGCCATGTCATTAAAATGCACTGCATTAGGAGCGGGTATTGAAATCACGAAGGGGCAGGTCATTATTTATCGTCTTGGGGAAGGGTAGGGGAGGGGGGGGGGTCGGGTCAGAGGATTTTGGTTGTGTCAGTCAATGTTCTGTAGGCTCCCCCTCATATTCTGTTGGTGACGACTGATCCCTTCTCCGTTCCCCATGAAATCCATGTGTCTCCCTATCCCCCCCCCCCCCCCCAAAAAAAAAAAGAGGAGAGGATCCTCTGCCCACTTCCTGGAAATAATTATCTATTGGTTCCCACTAACTTTCCAAAATCCGAGCCTGTCGTAGTAAAAATAACCTTGAAGGTTTTATCACTGCCACTAAAGCAACCGTTAACCCTTTAACTTCCACGAGTGACCAAAACAGAATTTCTCCATCCAATATCAATACAATATCAAGCAGACAAGTGATGAGAATTATTATTATGTTATCAAACAAAACATTAGTAGTGTAAGATTTTCAGGGGAAGTCATTCATAACTGCGCCAGTGTTAAAGATCCCCTAACAATTACTCTTTAGGAAGCACCAGCTGTGGCTAGAGCATGTCTCTTGTTGGAGTGTTGCGTCCTTGTTCATAGATGCAACCAAGGCGAATGGCCGCAGTGGTTACGAGGCAGTCTTCCATCTCTTGCTCATCGTCGAGGTGGAGTCTCATCAACTTCTGCCACACCATTCATGTTCGCTCAGCGCCGTAACCTCGTTGCCATGCACGAAGCTGGTGTCCTGTTCCGTGAATGGGGTGTTGCTTTGGGCAAGAAACTGGAGCAGGTGTTGGCAAAAAAGAGGAGACATTTGCTGCCGTCCATCGACGAAGAGGGTGGGAAGACTGTCCTTACAGACATGGATGAAATGGAGGAAGACTTCCTGGACGAAGGTTTGCAGCAATAACTTACAATTAAAATCATATTTTTACGAACTGAAACGTAATATAAATACAAGTTTACTCTTTCACAGGAGGCCCGCCGGGCCAAACTGTGTGGCTGTTTCTCTGAATTTAAAGGCAATGTATGGGGATATGGAAAGCTCCATATCATATATAATTATATGTGCATGCACACTTACCATTCAACATACTTATTTTTGATGGAAGTTTTGTGTATTGTCAATCTTTTAGCTGAACATGATAAATTTCACGATTTGAAGATTTTGGTGGTTGATGTTTTCTTGAGCGACAACAAGTTTATGATAGTACATTACGATAGTTAATAACTTTTCAATCTTTCTATGCATTTTCTCTTAATTTCAGAAACTCAAAGGGTGGTAGTTTTTGTTAGTCCCTTGAAGTTGTTTAAGATTTGTACTGATTTTGATTATTTCAGCTTCGAAACTCCTAGCGGTGGCCAATTTACGTTATCAACTCAGTTGATAATGGCTGTGAATATATGAAAGTCATATATTTGCACTGCGGATAAAGACGTCAATATCCCTAAGTTTCCACCTACATGTAACATACTCTGCACGTTTTGTTTCTTTTCAGCCACTTTGAATGATTCAGTGAAAGTGTGTCCTTACCCTCTGTTGATGATCGCCTGCCAACTCCTGCTGGAAATCACAGCCTTCTTACGGGAAAGCCATGGTCTTTACTCGGTCAGCAAACCTGCAGGTAGACCCTTACATCGTTATAATATTCAAAGGAGACGCCAGAGTGTGACAAGTCATCGACGGTCTATGGCATTTTCTCCCGAAATGCATCAGCGTCGTTTGAGTAGTATCATTGGTGGAGGAGGAGAACGAATACGGCGAGCCAGTGCTTGGAGTCAGTCTTCTTTACAGACTGATTTCCCCTCCAGTCCAAGTCGAACCTTGCAAGAACCACCCATGATTACAGTCTCAGGGACTGATACGAACGCTAACAACCCAGACACAGATCAAGAAGGAAAGAAAGAAAGACGCGATAGTGTAGACCGAACGCGGAATCGCCACAGTTTGTACTTCCCACGGGTCAGTATTCAGAACTCACCTAAGACAGCGAAGCGGATAGCCAAGCGTGGTGGGATCGGAGGGGAGGGTGAGTCGGTGAGGTTCAGATCAAAATCCACCAAGTGTGACGCTAAGCATCTCAGTGTGGACGCGACGATGTTTGACGACGATGACGAGTCGGACGATGAAGATCTAACTCTGAATTTACCCTGGTTAAATGCCGTGATTCAGCTGAACAGCTCAACCGCGTTCCTGTGTGATCACCAAGGAGTTTGTCCTGTTAATTGTCACCAGCGGCAAAGCCGAAGCTGCACACGGATGGTGAAATCACTGAAGGCAGTTTACAGCACTTTGAACAAGAACGACAAAGCTTCCGACAAGCAGCCTGGCAGAGCGCATGGCATTCATGGCAGTCCGCTGATCAGTGCACCGCAAGTTGGTTCTGTGGAACAGGCGACTAAGAAGGAAAAGGAGGACACAGAAATGATACAATATATATCATCAAGCGTAAGTTAACAGAGTAGACTCCCACAGAGCATTTTAGTGCTTGAGAGCTAGAGTTGCAGGGAAAGAAACTTTTAAACTCATGCGGAATTTCATGTAACTTTTCATTGTTAATTTATAGTTGTTTTGAGATTGGTCGGAAAAAAAAGCGTAAAAAGTGCACGCAATAACCCCGAAAGGTAACGTGGGTAGTTTTCAGGTCACGGTTTCTTGACTTCATGATTTCAGGGGAATCGTAGAAGACTTCTCTGTAAGGACGAGGCATAGAGGGTTGGATTTTTTTTTTTTTTTTACTTTTCCCTCACTCATACCAAAATTAAGACACGTTTCACGATTTGTTTTGCCAAACACAATTAATACCTTTGGTTTTTCTTAAAAGAAATCATTAAACTGATCTTTTCCAAATTTAAATGTAGTTAAAAGGAAATCCAAGATGCACAGTAATTCTTGGAACCCTATTTTGAATTCGGCTTTTCACTTTTTGTTGGCAGATTTTCCTTTTGTTAAACTTTACTGTTTACTGATGTGGAGTGTGAGTCATCATTGTTGAGTTCTATTTTGTTGTTTTATTTCAGCTCGCAAGTTTGACTCATTGTCCATTCTCAGTAATTGCCAAGGCGGGTACAGTCATCGAAAAAAGCCACCTGATGGATACCTTGCCTGTAGTCTGGGAACTGTTGCTTGATGACGATCAACAACTGGTATCCTCTGCTGGTAAGGTGTTGAATACTGATCAAAATGATTCCGTTCTTTTTCATTTTTCATTTAAGTCGCGGAAGAAATTCAGGATTTGTTATTATTTACTTCGCTCCGTGATTAGTCGATAAAAAAAATTATTGCAACTTTCTAAACAAATCAGATGCCAAATTTAAATTTTTCCTGCACTTCAAGGACTTTGCTTGTTTGAATTTCTTGTTCCTAACCCCTTAAATTTTCGACAGTTAAAGCGGTCCTCTAGCGCAAATATGTTTAAAAATAAAAACTTAATTAAGATCAAAGGATCACAAGTTTTCAGTTTTTACAGGTATGAAAAAAATAGTAACGGTTTCGATGATGAACCTATTTATTCCAAAATTATTGACTCGAAATATGTAGGATAAATTTTCCAACAAACACATATAGCTGCTGATATTTAAGTATTTTTATTTTGTGTTACATTATATAGCTTCAGTCTTTCTTTTGACTGGAATACGTCTGCAGGACACGGTGGAGCAGATGCTACACAAAGAACTGACTTGTACTGATGCCAATGAAAGAGTCAAGTCTCTCCAGAGGTGGGTAAGAATTGCTACACTTACGGCCAGGAGATCAGCTGAAAGGCCCATTTGCCGACGTTCATTTCGAGCTCCAAGCTTTATGATTTTAAAAGTCGCCTATTGACGATCTACATGCAAAAATAACCTACATTGTATAAGTTGCCAGAACAGGAAAAACAAACCAAATGCAGTGAAGGGACATTTTGTGTAATATTGTTTACTACTTTAGGTAAATGTTTATCTCACTTTACCTACTGATATTGCCTAATAAAACCGTCGGTGCATGCCACTTCAACGGCGTGCATATCTCTGGAGCGCTAGATTTGATCGTACAACCACCGTTTGATTTGTCTGCTTTGGACAATTTTCCAAACTTTCTCTGTTGCAATAAAAATTGTCAAATGCGTGCGAAAAAAATGCTTCTCGGCTGGTATGACGCAGCGTTTTGTCTTAGCCAAGAGACTGATCAGACACTTTTATAAACTTCAAGCAGACTCGTCGAGCGTAGCACTCAAATTCTTGTCTGTGAATTAAGGATGTGAGAAGTCTGGACCTCTTTTGTAGAAGGATTCCCTACCACTCCTTTACGAGTAATTATTTATTCGACATAAATTGTCGAATACGTGTGAAAAAATACTTCTTGCAAATGTTAGATACAAGGAAAATTGTTCTCTGGGTTGAGAGTTGCTGCCATGTTTTAGGGAGTTTCCTTGACTTTCATTTGTTTATTTCTCCTTCAATTGTAGATTTGAGGTTTTGTGGCAATCCAGGTACCATGCTTGGCCTAGACTTGAGGAAGGAGCAAGACTGATTCTTAAGGTTCGGATGTATCCCTTTTTTTTCGGGAAGCGACGAATCCTTCTTGGGTTTTTGTTAGTGTTCTGTACGAAGTCATTGTGTCGAGTTTTTGATTAGTCAACGTTCAGAAGAAATGCTGAGGGGAGGGGGAGGAGGGTCATTCTTACACACTTACAGTGGAGTATATATTTCTCATTTTTATTCTTTTCCATTAAAGGTTCCGCCACCTAAAGTTGACTTCACCCTCCCCTCCCCTGCCGTTGGTATGCCTTCAAGTCACCCTCCTGACTGCCCTTGGGATGCAAGTCTCATCCTGGAAGAGCAGCAGGACAAAAAGAACCGAGATAAGAGAAAGATCCGCGACAATAGCAGCGATTTGAAGAAGCAACAAGAGCGATCTGAGTTCTTATTGCGAGCTATTCCGGTGTCAATGGAGACAACAGTTGGTGTAAATGTTTCAGAGGATGAAAAAGGTGAGTTACTTCAGTGTTTGTTCCACCTGTTTCAGCACAGGATACCTCGTTGTGTCTGCAAAAAAGAGCTTGGATTGTGATAAGCCATGGCAGAGATGACCATCCCTCTGTGTCAATGCCAGGGTTAATCTTTAGCCTTTGAAGTTAAGGTTAGATAAACAAAGCTAATTGTAGAGCCTTTAAATCTGCAGTATTTTTTTGAATTGAGAATTTATTGATTTTTCCAAAGTCCTATATATCTGTATTTGGTTGGAGCTTGGAGGACACGACCTGTATGTTATTACTCCACCTTGGAAGTTTGGCTTAAAGTTACTGTGAGATTTGATCTTTTAGTGATATACAAGTATCGAGAATGTCCTAAGTTGCTGGCCACGGCTGTATTTTATTCGCAGCTGCGGTTGTCCTCTCTTGAATTTATCGTAAAATAAAGTCTAAAATGAACTAGCCGTTGTCCGATCTTTGCACAATATGAAACAGATGCCCTGTCCTTCCTTATGTGACATACCAAGCAACATAACATCCCAAACGGGCGTTTCACAACCTCCAACAAGCCCTTGTTACCCAAACGTTCATATTACCTTCAATTGTGTTATGAGTTAGACAGGTTCGTCAGACAGTTGAATAGTGTGAATTTGAAGGCGACAGGGTTTCCACTTGCTTCGAGAAAAGTCATCTTTCCATAGGAACATGCACTTGTTTATTATAAGGGCATCACTCGTGACAAGGTTAGAACCTAAAAGGCAGTAGATCGGCAATAGCACGCAATGAGTCCGAAAATGTTGTTTCGAAATATGTGAATCACCTACAGTTAAAGTACGCAAACGTGTTTAAAGTGTTAATAAGAAGCATACACCTTGTGCATAATGATAAATCTCCAAAAGGTTGCGTTTGCATTCTTAAGCTGTTTAATTAATTCTGTCAACCTGAGAATAGTAAATACATAGTAGCATCTGTCCATTTTACTGTTCTGGGACAACAATGTGTTAGCTAACAAAATCAAATTGCCGTAATAATACCAGTAGTAACAGTGATAGCACTCTGACTTCCGTGAGCACGGCACAATCACTGGCACGCAGGATTGCAATTCATTATGCACATTAAACTAAAAAATTGCAAACAAAAGGCAACACGCGTATTAAAGTAAATATGCAAACATACCAAAGTGTAGAGCTGCGGTATTCTCTTATTTTTGTAATTAAAAAATAAGCCTTCTTGATACTTTCTCGCAATGAACATAATGTTCCACGAAATTGACATCAAGAGCATGAATATCAGCTGCAGTGTTTTTAATTGAGCTGGCATCAGCATTGGCCAAACATCATTCCCATAGCACAATCAGGAGCACCAGTAGTGGCGCAAACATTGGCAACCCAGATGGCACCTGCTCTGGCTTATGTTAATTGTAATAGCTGTATTACAAACTCCATTATAAGCGCTGGCATTGGCAATTAAGGTCGCACCAGTATTAGCTTCTTATAAGCATTATAGCATCATGAGGAACCCCAATTTTAGCACTTTTATAGCAATTATGGTGGCTTTTTATTCCTAAATTGACACCATCAAGAGTACCAACACTGGCACCATCATTGGTGGTACCCGTACCGAGTTACGTTCACCACGATGGCAGTATCACGAGCTCTAATGTAGACACAATCATTGGCAGTCACACTGGCACCAGCACTGGCTTAAGCACAGTAAAATCACTTGTACGGCACGATTATAAATCATGAAATAAGATTTACGCAAATCGCCATGTGCTTTGTTTTTTCTTGCTGCTGTGGATTTCAATAGAGAAGGATTCTCGCATGGACGTTTGGCATTACCACTTGGAAGGGACAGGAAACTCACAAGATGTGACGGGAGAAGATGGAGGTTTGAGCTTATAGAACATACGTATCATGTCTCTTCGGTACTCTCTCCACTTTTTTTTATTTATTTGTTTAGTGTTTTACAAACTAAAATGCATGCTTGTTTTGGAACAAGTGCTTAAAAGTCAGTGTAGGTATTAAAATTCATATTTCTTCGAATGGTTGAACAACAAGAATGGTGCTCTCACAGAGTAGACAAAATCCGGATAGTGTACCAGAGGTTATTCCCAGAGATTGCTCATTTTGTGTCAGCGTTACTCTGCCTGTCTTAGCTCTTATGGTTGGAAAATGGCACAGCGGACAATGACAGTTTAGCTGAGAGAGTGCCTCAACCAAGAGATGTTTGGGGACTTCAGAGGCTGTGATTATGCCCGCACTACAGGTTGACAAGCACGCCTTGGCTTGGTGTTTACGTGCTGATATGATACAGTGGATTTCAGCCTCCTTGCCAAGTGGGCGCGCAGTGTATCTTCTCCTTAAGACAACCTTGCAACATCAACATGGAACCGGATAAAAGAAACGAAATCAAAGCAATGACAAAACAGAACACCAAGCGTCTCTAGTATTTAGGAAAACAGAGAGTTTATTTTCAGTGGAATTTTTCACTTATATCCTTATATCCTTCAGGTTGAAATGTCGATATTTCTGTTTTCCTCATTTTATTTTTACTATTAAAGGTGAAAGTCAACAAGTAGAAGCTGAGTTATGGCCGCAAGCTGTGTCATCAGCCATTCCTGACATCATCAAAATGATGGATGACGTACTAGTGGATAGTGACAAAATAGCTGGTTAGTGAATAAGTTTGTTGCAGAGGGTAGTAATGAAGATGGTGAATTGATCGTCAAAAGAAGTGTTAAGTGAACTTAAGTTCATCATCGGTTTGGTTCACGCTGTAGCACAGAAGTCAGTGAGCTTGACTGCAACTGAATAGTTCCGGGTTCGACCCAGCATTTTCTAAGATTCACTTTCAATTCGCTGTTACCTTCCTATACTCTGGGATGGAGATAGGTTCTGTGAAAATAGAGTATCACAGCCAAGAACACAACGCAGAGACCTGGTCAGGGTTCGAGCTCGGAAGTACTTTTGTGGGTTAGGGGGCGTAAACTGGGTTACATCATTCTCAACTCCTGTGTTTCATCCGCAGTGATGGAAGTCGCCCGTCGTCTGGTTTGGAGGTGCTTAGTGGATGATCCAGTTCTTTTCTTTAGAATTATTTTGGAACAAGTGACTAAGAGGGACAAACAGGTTCGTTGGACTGCTTGCTTTGTTGTCTTTCTTTCCATGCCCACTTATTTCATCTTAGTTAATTTTTGATGCGTTTTTGTTTCTTTGCACAGTTACAGTATGAGGTTTTCTTCCTCAACAAAATTTTTGTTAAACAGGGTACCACTTAGCAGTAGTGGGAACACTGGTAAACCTGTAACCCTTATTTAATAAAGTCAAACAAATAATGTAAATCAAACAAAGTACGTTTCTAAGTCTTTGGTGTCAGTGGGCAAATGCGTTGGAAAGTTACAATCAATGTCAAGGAGTTGAACTTAGGACTATCCAGAACTACATCCATCAGGTGAACAAAGAGGAACTCGAACCCTAGACCTCTGTATTGCAAGTTCGACGCTATTACCGCTCTGTCACACTTTAATGCGACAAGTTAATGTTTCCCCCGTGTTCACAAACGTTATTTGATTTTTTTGAATCAGGAGGAACACATCTCTCTTCTAAGGAAGCTGCTTCTTTACATCACAGAGCTGCCACAAGCATCGTCTAGATTTCTTATAAACAATCTGGTTAGTAATGGATCATGGTAGTGTCGAGTTTGAATGCGTTTGGACTTCTTGGTTTGCTATTGAATTACGTTTTATTTCCGCGGAGCTAAGCTTCGCATCTGAGCTGAAGTCCAGATTTGGTAAAATTCAACTCGAATGATACATCTTAGTTCCCTTTCTTTTTCTATTTATTTGGAGTTTAAAGATCGAAAAGCTGGATTCGTGCCCTTGGTCCCCTTGAAAAAGCTTAGGAAACCATGATGGTCAACATCTTCACCAGTGTGCAGCCCAAACCAACTATGAACAGTATCCCATGAACGGGGGGTGTAGGTCTCTGATTACTCTATATTGTCTGTATCGTTGTACAAGTCAGAACTTATTGTCTTTACCTTTGTATAACATGCAGTCTGTCTCTTAACAGATCGGTGTTGCCATGTATTATGCAAGAACTAACAAGCCTGGTTCCCAGGATTCGCTTGCCTTGGTGTTGTCGCTGCTCTGGCAGGTTTGAGGCATAAAATTGTCACGATAAAAAGATGCAGATGTTATTTTTAGAAACCACATCAATTTTGTTCTTTCCTTGAGAAAATACGTGTGAAATTAGGATACTGATCATGATTTGAGATTCCAAAGTGTTTTAAGTGTTTACTTCGTTCGATTTTTTTTTGCATTTTCGACACAGATTTATTCTCAGTAGTGCTTTTTAGTAAATATTCTTGCGAAACCCCTTTGAGCTGTTACAAAACACAGAGTACCCACACCTACCAGGACAAATACCCGCATTCTTACCCGACTGTGAGAGTCAAGTAGGTAATTTAGTGTTAACAACTGGGTTGAAAACGTAAATTAGCCACCGTAAAGGGTAAAAAAGCTGACGTTTCGAGCGTTAGCCCTTCGTCAGAGCGATTGGACGAAGGGCTAACGCTCGAAACGTCAGCTTTTTTACCTTTTACGGTGGCTAATTTACGTTTTCAACCCAGTTGTTAACACTAAATTACCTGCTATACTCTCCCACCGACGCAGCACCACAGTTTCTTTAGAAACTTACCCCTTTATTCATTTGTGAGAGTCAAGTGTTTACTTCATAGTACACCACAAAGAGCCGGTGAAGAATTTGGATAAGCATGATCGTTAGGAAGTGATTATTTAGGGGATGCTCCCCTGATGTTTCCCAAAGTTCTAAACTTATCGTTGGATAAGTTAGCTCTGAGATCTCGGGATTACAAGGCTTGAGGTTCACTCCATTTTACTCCACAGGCAGTGCCAAGCGTGCGGGGATTTTTGTTCAAAGATCTCAAGCAGTGTCTACGGAAAGAACATTGCGATGTGAGTTGATTGATTATTACTTTTCAGTCAGACAGGGCGTTACGTGGGTTTTTTGAGATCACGCAAGCCAATTTTTCTTGACTCGCTTTTCATATGTTAGGTTTGAATGGTCTCATTTGAGTGATGTCAAAATTAGATACAGTCTAACGCTTCATTTGAAAATACATCCAACAAATGCAGGTTCTGCAGTTAAATAACAATGAAAAAGTTCAGAAAAAAAAATGACAGGCAAGTATGCCATACATGTTCAAATTTACGAGAGGTAACAAAATATCATTAATACTTGAACCCAGCCCTTCTTTAAGTAATGAAAAACAAGAATTCCGTTGAGAAACATGATTTTTGTGTTCATTTGATTTGCTTTTCTGGTACAGTTTTTTTTTCGTAGTAATTATCCTAAAGTGGTTTCTAGGAGGTCTCCTCGTCCTATCATTCTGTTTCGTTTGTATAAATATGAACGTTAAGTGGCCAATGAATGATAAAATGATGCTTCGGTAACTCTGAAGTTTTACCGAAAAGAAGTTGGACTTGAGCATCTGGTAATAGGCTCTCATTATCCAATATTGAGATGATAATTAAGTTAACAGATTGAAGGACACTTCATAACCAGCTTCAAGCAGTGTTAACGATGGCCAGGCCCTAAAATTGACTTCAAGTGTCCTCCACAACTTTTTTTTGTAACATTTCCTATGTATTTTTTTTTTTCAAACAGAATGCCTTACGTATCAGCTCGAACGTTCCTGGCGCCAAGGTAATACATTGTTTGGTTATTAAACTGACAGATGTCTTGTTTTTGTTTTTGTTTCTGTGTGTTTGTTTGTTTGTTTTTTTGTGGTATTCAAATCCTATAAACAATGGTAAAATAAACGTCAACTCTAGGTTATAAGGTTGTGAATTAAAGGGATCGTATTATCGCATGAAACACGGATCCATTCACTTTCAAGAGAAGAGAGCATGTATCAGCCTTCAACCCTTTACACCCTAAGATCAGTATACATAGTCTCCATACTGTTCTCTATAAATTTCCTAAGGTGCTGAGAAGGAGAATTTGTTGAACAATCAAAAGCTCCTGTACTTGTTGATCATTTACATTATTCTCGTGACCTTATGTATGATTAAGGGATGATATTGTAAGGAGAAATTAGATGCTAATCACTCTTAGGGGTTAAAGGGTTAATATATGGCACGTTAGTCCTACGGTAAATCTGAACGTTCTGATTGGTTCTTACTTGGTCGAACTTTTGCCATACGGACTGTTTTCACGGAAACGGTCATAAGCCGTGCATTTTTGATCGCGAAAGCCAGCAAATTAAGTGAAATAAATTTGATGGGAGTGCCATAATTATGGTGAGCTACTTACTAACCTTCCTTTTTCGAACCTTACGTGGGAATGATGGCCTTCGGTCGTTTTGTGCGAACTTCGCTGTGCTCGGTCCTCATTGTCACGACCTCGGGCCAATATTCCACTGAACGGCCCTCGTGCTCGGTCAGTAACACATTATTACTTAGATAGTGCCGGAATGAATTTTTTCTTCACTACGCCTTCAGCATATAGAAAGAAGTCTGTATATGTTTGTGATTTTGTTGCGAGAGCAAGAGTTCCCTTCTTTGTTTGTTTTACTCTTTCATTTTATATCGAAATTTCTTTTTAATTTATGTTTCTTCCAGAAACTTTGCGTGATTCTTCCCGATCAAGAAAACGATGAAGAGGAGAAAGACCAGGAGAAAACCAAAGAAACAGTTCCCGTTCATGATGTAAGATATGTAATAACTTTTCAGTCTTACGATTTCCAATTAGTTCAATTTTATGTATGATGTGGAAAAAGTATTAAATGAAAACCGGATTTTAACTTGAAATCAGCAATTTTTTCCTATTTAAGATAATGCCTTTGGGGGCATGCAAACAATCACAACTTACAAAATATGTATTACTAGGAAATGACATTTGGCAATGTCCTAGAAGCGTTTAAGTCACGGTACCAAGACTCTGGCAGTGAAGGGAAAGAGTTGTATCTCATTGACAAGAAATCAGGTAAGAAGTACTTTTCGGGATTCACAACTCGTAGTAAGGTGCAATCTTTTAATATCGTCACCATTCTTGCCTTATGTAACTCCCCAGAGTGTTTGTTTGACTATCAAATGAATTTTTCGCTGTCGATCTAAAAAGAAAGTCCTTCAGAGATTTGATGTTCTTTAAAGTGAAATTACATTTCTCGACATCTTTCACCGCTAGGTTTGCCTTGTCTCTAGCAAGGTGTCATTGTCTCAAAGAATCCTTCTATGATTCGGTGTAACCAGAATTCTGAGTTTAGCAAACGGAAAAATGAAACTGAACGTTACTTTTTGCTCTTCACTTGTGAGGCTGTTTTGATGCGTAGAGGAAGACAAGAGACATTATTTTTAAAGCTTAACTCATCGTCATTTATATCCCAACTTTATGCAACTTGAAGCGACTGTAAATGCATAAACATAAATATTCAGTGGTGCTTAAATTGTTCAGGTGCTTTTAGGAAGACAATTAAATATATGTTTAAATAAAAAGGATGGTTTGGACAAATTAATCACCCCGAGATATCTGTCCAAGCCGCTTCCTCGGCGAAAAGTCAGCATCGGTAAGCTACGGAAAAATGGCTTTGTTTCTTTTCCTGAACAGGACAGCGAGGTCAGGCTTTGGAGCCAGGGGAAATATTCGCCTAATAATTGATGTAATTCCTTTCAGATCAGATACTCGAGGAGAGAGACCACGTACGAGATGTGTACACTCACCGCAAGGGATTTCCAAGTCCCATGTTGATGTTGGACTTTTTAGATCAAGAATTGGCGTTTAACAAAAGACAATCACAGGTACAGGAACGGAATTACAATCATTTGCTCATTTGCTTGAAATACTCATCACAATAGTCGGTCGATGAGAGACAGGCACAGGTACACCCTTACAGCTTGAAAGGGAAAATGCTCTAAGGTCATGAACTAAAATGAAGATAGCAGATGTAATCAAATTGATTTCCGGACAAATTGAAAATAAATGTCTGGTTAAAATGAAACTCTAATAACCGAAGTCTCGTCCTGGTCACTGTTAAGCATAGTTCAATTTTTTTTCAAATATGACGCAATTTTTAGAACGTTTTACACCGGTCCGTAACGATTATCCGCTTCTAACAGATTTGAAACAACTACAAAGCCCCGTTTTCCAGGAAGTTCTTTGCAGTTTATTCGGTAAAGAATCCCATCTCATACTCCCACTGGTTGAGGGTAAAATCCTCTAAAGAACTTAACACTTTTTTGACATCTGTCCAAGAATATTTATATGATGCAATCTAATTCCTTCTCTATCACCTTTCCTCCATTCTTACTTCACTCTAACCTAGACTCCCGTCTATTCTTTTTCGTAGGCGTTTACAAACAAGATCGCTGAGATTGGACGAGTCCTTCTGTCGTCATCCATACTTAACGCGTTACCCAATCAGGTAACGACAACGTAATTACAGCCTTCAACAAATATCAGGGAACACATGCTGGAGAAGTATTTTTATTAACCACTGTACCATCGAACACTCGTTCCTAGTTTTCTCTTGTTATCTATCCGTCCTTCCTCCTCCCCAGTCCCATTCTCCTTTATAGCAATAGTGGACATCAACATTACATAACAATGGTTTAGAGGGAGATATTTTGCATGTCTGCTTTTCATTGAAAAAAGAAAGGGAATGCCAAACATATGGACGATTTAACACGATGTGGGAGTGATTGTTCTTAATCCTCTCTTTTTTTTATTTTCTTTTTTTTAACAGAAACACATCTCTTTTCTTCACGGAGAGTTTAGTCGTCAAATCTCATTTCCACGAAAAGCTCTTGATTGTGATTTTTCTCTTTATGCTGGTGGCACCAAGGGATCAGTAAGAACACATATCATTGTAAAGTCTAATCCACTTTGAACTCCAGACGCCTTGGAGGGCAATAACGTTTGTTAAAAGTGAAACCGTGGGTGCAACGTGCCAAGTGGCCTGTACTGCCTGAACTTATCTTCGTTCTTGTTGCTTTAAGCGACCGGGTGTATACTCCGCCCCCTGGAGTGGGATAGTGGGATGCGGGCCCATGTAATTTTACCCCCTTTCCCCCCCCCCTTCCACTTCTTTCCCCGGACTCTTCGTGAGGTTTCCTGGACAGTTCCTAGTACCAATCAACATTGTACTCCACTGGCCGGCAGGACGTATAGAGAAAACTTGGAGACTTCTCCAAAACACTTTCCTCTTATTTTCTCTTTAAGGAGAACCCATTCATATGTGAGCTTTAATTGTGGAAAATTATTTCTTAGCCCTAACCCTCTTGGCTGTTTGTATCGGTTGGAGAGGAACGTAACGCTACCGCGTTCTTTTTTTTTTTTTTTGCTCAGGAAACGCTGAAACGAATGCAGTCAAGTTAGAATTTTACGGAAACCGCATAGCATAGACATTCTCATGTAACATTTATGTCATTGTTGATTGCTCTTTATGTTGAGAAAATACAGACAAATGTGTTTATTTTCATTTCAGGAACTTGCCGCCCTTGATGTGATTCATAAAAGTGTGTGGGTCGAGGTAAGACAGATAGTGATTAAATTCAGTGATATACACGTAAGTGATAGGAATTGATCTTTGGATGCCCACTGTGACTAGCTTTGGTTTACAACTTCAGCGGTCGACGTAGAAAGGAGTGACCCACATGAGAGCACTTATCATTTTGTGGTCTTTAAAAGCAATAAAACAGTCTTGGGGTCTACAAAAGCTTTCGAGCGCTTCACATCACTGGCGAAACTTGTTAGCTCAGAAATCAATAGTCAGTACATCTTTTTCACTGTCAGCAGTTCTCTGTTGCCCACGTTAGAAAGCGAGATGGATATTTCATGACTAACCCAAGGCATTGTTCTGTTTTCAGCTGATAACGTCACTCTTTCAGTCCATGTACACGGATTTTCCGTGGAGTTCTGCAGACCTGAATCTCTTTCTGAACGTTATTAATGGCGCCATTTTGCTTCACTGTGAAGACGGTGCCATGCTGCGACTTTGCTTGGCGTCTTTGATAAACATTGCCGTTCACTTTAGTCACATATTTGCTAGTGATGGGTAAGGAATTATTTGTTCCCTGGTTTGCATATCTTAGGAAATTAAGTCTGTTTTTGTTATCCATCGTCGGCCTTTCCTGACTGTCATTAATTCTGCTGTTTACCTCTCGTAAGCGGCAAAGCAGAGAAGAGTATTTGGGAGACAAACCCCAACGATGCGCAAAATGTCTCGATGCGCAAAATGTTTGGTCTCCCGATCTTGTCACAAATTGGATAATTAGAATTGCGCTTGGCGAAATGATGTTTTGGAAGACTCTTTTGAACAACTGTTTAATTATGTATAGTAAAAATTTAAAAAATCGATTTCAGTCACACTGAACAGTTTGAAGATTGCAAATAGGTTAGCATGCGCCAACTAAATGAGTGAATGGATGGTGGATTTGATAATCTGAGTTGGAGTGTGCGCCTATTTTTGTAAATGATACGCCCCTCTTCGCGGTAATGCCCTGTACAAGACTTGTCCTTTCCGTGGCGTTGATTTCAAATATATCTTATTTTAGGTATCAGCACATATTTCCTTCACTTCTTCAAGTCTATTCACATCACCAGTCTAATGAAATGGTCACCACTGCTATTGAGGTTGGTGATAAATTGCTATCTTCCTTTAACCTTTAAAAAAGCATCATCATTTGGATCATCCGGGGAGGGAAGATGACTCTTTTGCAAGGGTTATATAGATTTGAAAAAGCTTTTGGTCCGACATCTGGTTTAGAATCAACCGTTCCAGACCGAGATTGGGTAAAAGTTTCTTATGTCTCTTGGGATACACAAGTTCTGATCTGAAAGAGGTATATGAAATTGTTGAATTAGATTGGCGGGGCGTTAAGTTTTAAGGAAGCACATTACACTTCTCTACGGTAATTTTTCACGAGCACCTCATCCACCCTCCAGCTCTTGAAGAAGAATTTCAAGCACAAAAAACAACAACAACGATTACAGTGAATAAAGTCTTCGTGTTATATCAGACTTCAACATTGTAAATAATTGTAATTCCTCAATCTAATTAAGTGATTCCATTGGTTTTTATCATTCTCAGTTTGCGATGAAGCAGTTCTACATTTTGCACCAAAAGCCGTGTCTGCTACAGGTGAGTTATATCGAGTCTTGCCACAATCCAGCATAAGTGCAGTTCTGTTAGCGACAAACCTCTTCTTAATCTACCGCGTACACAAAGCTCCCATAATGTTATTGGTTTTCTCCTTGCGAGTCAATACAACCCTTTTCATTCAATTCAGTTTACGGTCGCTTTCTGCGGAACTTGAATTCTTGAATTCTCTATGTTGTCGATGGTGTTTTAACTGGTTGAGAAGCTCGTTTAGACGAATTCTTCCCTAACGATTTAAAGGTTGCCCTAGCGATATTGAGAAAGAGGACCAATCAGTTTTTCTTATCTTCTTCATCGCAGCTCTTTGCCAGTGTAGCACCGATACTTCTTGTAGAGACGAGGTCCGATGCAAATGAGGATGAAGCAGATGATGAAGATCTTTCTGGCAAAGTAAGTTTCCCAAAACGATGAACCATGTTACCAAACACCAAGTTGTCTTTAGTCAGAATCTCAGGACGTTGCAAAAGGAAATTTTAATGCGGGAGATTATAATTATGTGGTTTGCACAGCACACTTTTTTTTCAAGTTATCAGGAACTGAAAAATTTCCTCAATCCACTTTTCATTGTGACTCTCTTGAGCCTTGATCTCTATATGTAACATTTGCGTGTCCTCCAACGCAGATCCCTCCCAAATGTCTGTTTAATCTGCTGACGTCATTAGACAAACCGTCACCTGACAGTCTTGAGGTGTTAGACCTGGTGCGAGCCGAGAAGCCGCTGAAACCAATGGTGAGAAATTGTTAATAGTCTCCCTTTTGGTGACTTTTTTTCATTTTTCAGATACTGAATAGAGTTAGCCATAATTTGAAGTGTTGATTATTTGAAGATCTTAGCAAAGAAGTAGCTCGCCCATCCAAAATAGTTTGTTCCATGATATTTCTTCTGTGACCTGCAAACCTTAATGTCATTAAACCCAGTTTTCTCGTTTCGCATCCAAGCGCATCAAACGTGGCCAATTTTCGCTGTCTTTACCAGAACGCGTGCTAGCCAGCCGGTGATCATTAGTTATTTTTAGCTAAGCTAATAGTTTCTATTTTTTTATGTCGCAGGATTCATGTTACGAATCGTCAAATGACCCTCCTGGTGTTAGTCAAATTGACACCGCAGTCCGCCTGTGCGTTACCGTAGTGAATTTCGCGCCGGAATCAAAGAGAGCTGTACAAATGGTGGTATGTCTTTCTTCTGGATTGTTTTTGTTTTTGGGTAGTCATTTATGGCTGATAGAGGAATTTCCAATTGAGAGTCGAAAGTAATCTGGATTTGCTTTAATGTTGCTTTAGTTCGTTGTATGATTTGTTTAGAAAACCTTGTCACATATGATTTCCCAGCTTCGAGCAGGTAGCTTGTTTTTACATTCTTGTCGCCTTCTTGTAATGTTCTCCGTTTTTTCTTATTGGATGTTGTGATGTTCTTGGTCGGTTTTGGGTTAACAACACTCAATCGAATTGCGCTCTACAGTATCTGTCTAATAGGTTGGCTGAACGCTTGTAAATAGCAGTTGCAACTGAGTTTGCGTCTGCCTCTCGTGGCCAAGGTAAAACTGCAATGGACCAGCATCCTTTACAGGGAGGTGTAGCAGTACTTCCCTCATGCAACTGACTTCGTAAGAAGCTCTGGCTTTCACCTCAGGCTAAAAGACAAACTTCTCTTATGAGATTCTCGCAGGGTCGGAAACTTTCCTTAACCGTTCATTGAAAAAAGAAAATTTTGTTCGCAGGTGGTACTGTCTGCCATTTTGCCACACTACCTGAATTACCTCAGAACAGATAGCAGTGCTCCTGATAGTGAAGAGAAACTGAAAGCAGAGCTGACGGGGCTTACCTCTCTTGTCACCTCCATAAACGTTTTGATTAAGAGTTCAGAAGTACTGACAAGGTATTATTATAGTTACCGGTGAAAGATCCACCTGCGTGTTGTTCAGCTTGGGAGTCGAAATAGCTAATGGTCAGCCTTGAACTCAGGATTAATTGCTTGGGTATAAGCAACTGGCTTGGTCATTGTGTTGTGGTCTTGGGTATGATGCTTTTCCGTGACACGTCTCTCAACACAATCCAACCCATCCCAGGCTGTGATGTAAATGATTGGATATATGTGACTCCTCTGGGAAACCTGACGAAATGCTTGGGGGTGGGGTGGGACAAGGAGCAGTACCCTTTGTTGCTTTATCACCATGGAAAATTTCAGTCTCTTTAAGCCCTATTTTGTTCCTTTTTCCCAGGTCGTTTGTGCACTTTCAGAGCTACAAGGCATTTTCAGATAAGTCTGGTATCTTTCCTGATCTGGCTTCCACTACGTCACTGATGTTAGGTCGAGGAAGCATCAGCAGCACAGAGGCACCAAGCGCAGCTGACGAAGGGGAGCTGGGTAAGTTTAAAATTGTATCTTTATCGTTAATCTTCGAGGGGCAAGGTATGGGAACAGGTACTTTGGTTTCCATAGCACCTACCATATTAACGATTTTCTTATACAATCTAAGCGTGAAGTTATGTTTTCGCCACGAGTCCTTCCTGTGTAATTTTGCAAGTCCTGCTCTTCCGCTGTTCTTCCTCACTTATAATGCTTCTTGGTCGCGTTTCAATAAAGCATTTAGGGTCACGTTGTCTAATGAGCTTTTCGTATCAATTTTTTTCTCTCTTTTTTAATAATTTTTTAAGTCCTGCTCTTCCGCTGTTGCTTTTTTTTCTTTTTTTTCTTTTTTTTTTGCTTGGCGTAAGCACTATAGCACTTGTAGTCTCTCTTGGCCTTGTTATCACGTAATAATTAAACCTGGTTCACACGCGCGATGCAAATGCAAACGCAAATGTAAGGAGTTACACGTGTGAACTACCTCAATGGCGTAGTTCACAGGTTCCATTGGTTCCATTCCACCACGGCACAATGGCGTCGACTTCTTCCGCCATTTCGGGAAAAAAAAACTTGCAGAGAGCGTACGGAAAGTTCCTGTACTTTTCGACAAAAGACATATCATAGAAGAGTCTTCCTTGGAAAGAGTTGGCCGGAGAAGTTAGCATAAAATACGGCATGTTTTACGAAAGAATATAAACATACACAGAAAATATATCAGTGCCGTAACAGAATGGTTTCCGAACCATTCGGGAAACAGTTTACGCGAAAATTTTTCACCTCAGAGCTTTTTAAACGAAAACGGCATGCACGAGAAATCTAAAATTCTTTTAGAGGGCACAAGAAATTAATCCCAAAAGTTAGTCGCTAGAGTCCAGAGCCACTTCGTTACTTATCGTGAGTTGATATGAAACACTAAAAAAAATTCATTATTTGGGTCCTATTTTCCGTTGCATAAACACTTACGGCCTCATTTGCGGTTATTTTGTTTGATATTCTGATAAGATCTCTGACTTCTTGAGGTCTGCTCAGTTGACCCTGTTTCCGTAGTTGAACACGCACACCCTAACAAACACGTCACGCAAATCAAATTAAATCGTAAAAATCATGGAGTATTTGTAGCCTTTCAACGAAAGTCTTTTCTCTTTTGTTTACTTTCTTACGATATTTAAAATCTCTCAACCCTAGGAGTTTCTTAAGCGAAAACTACCTCCCCAGACTTTGCGAAACTTAAGCTTAGCTTACATTGGAGCTGCAGCGACTCAGAAACCATTCTGTTTATTGAACCTGCATGATCTGTTAATCACTTGTCTGTGTGAAAAATTAAAATTTGTTTTTGGGTGGAGATAACGAGATTTCTATTAAGTAGAAAAACTGATTACAGTTGGATGATTCTTCTTCTTTAACATCACGTAAGTTCAGATTAACTTTTCTTCTGTAACTCTTTGCATCCGCTTTCAGTGCATCACGCAATGCCTTCATTCCGCTTGTTTGTAACCAAGCATGCAGTATGAGTTGGTGGAAAAAGCAATCACATTTCTTACAGAGCAGAGAGAAAGAGAAAAGGGATATTGTTGAACGGTATAAGTAGCAGAAACACTCAACTGAAGTGCTAGATAACGAGCCCAGCCATGCGAATCGCATCTTTGGTTTGAGGCCATTTTCCATTGTCAAGGGTTATTCAGAAATGCCTTATTCTGTTCCGGTTTGATGGACTATGAGAATTGATAATGTCCTTGTTTGGTTTTTTCATGTCATTTTGGTCGTTACGGTCATGCTATACAAGCCTAGCCCCATAGGTATTGCCATGGATTGATTCATCATTATGCTTGCGGTATTGTACACGTTGCCAAATTCAAATTTCAATATTCAGAATTCCTACATGTGCAGAGAACAGTAAGTTTCAACGCCACAATTATGCGAGCTAAAAGCTGATTCCTAGACGATGATATCTTTGTTTGATTTTTTTCTTTTTTGTTTAAAAGTCTGAAGATTTTTCAGTCGTTCAAAGTTCTGAGGTTCTGTGGTCTTTCATTAGGGCTCATTACTCATGCAGGAATGCTTAGGTTTGAAGCAACTGCGGATTCACTATATCATTACAAAAGACGCCAAAATGTGATACGAAAATTAGTGACACACTTGGCTCCACTCTTGTGCTACTTTATTCCTTTAAATGCATTTTGGCGTCATATTAGATCCATTACTGATCAGACGCACACCAATTTGGAATCTATCTGGTTATAAGTCTCTCACACACTTAGATGCTATATGTTGTTGAATTCGAAATGACTAAGACCTGCCGATTTGGTCTTTTGAGTAGTTGTTTTTACGATTCACTCGACGTCTGCGTCTATTTTCATGTGCTCGGTACGTAACGCTCACTTGTCTTTTCTGTTTCTGTTATATCTCTTCTGCATGTTACATAGCTGAAGCGCCTTTTGATACATGCCTTGTATGGTTTAGAGCAAGGCTAATATCCCCTTTCAGGGAGGGAAGGGGGCAGTTAGGTGGATTTTCAATCTTAAACTGGTGTAATAGCCGAGAAACAATCAGGAAAAGCTATGCGCTGCTCCAGTCAAGAAAGGGAGATAACTCCTTGCTGTTGGAAAAACTTAGGTTTCGACGGCGTTCGAACCCCTGTCTCTTAGATATGAGTTGAAGAGATGAAGCACAAAAAGGACTGGGAGTGAGACCGCACAGATTTGAACACACCGATTTACAAGACTCAGAGTGCTTTCTCTTTGCCAGGAATTCGTAGAAATATTAAGAATTATGTTACTTCTTGTCACATTTATCAAAAAAGAGTACTAAGTGATCAATTCGTAGAGTACCGTGATGGAAGAGGCCTCTGATGAACAAACTGTTGAACACAGTAAGCAATTGATCTAATTGAATCAATCAGCCCACCTATCAAAAGTCACAGATATACAATGACACTGGTAGGTTTTTTAACACCTTTTAGTTGCGCAATCGTTGCAGGGGGGAGGCCAAGCAGTGTAAAAGCTTGTGTACAGACTGAAATAGCAGGAACTATAGACTTAGCTGAGCATCATGTTAAACAGACCTCTGATTAACCGGATCAGATCCGTGTGATGCCCGGTACCTTACAACAAGAGGAAACCTTGAAGACGAGAACATCCCGGAAATGGTCAACGTGGAAGTTCCTAGAGAGACAAATTTACTTTACATATTGTCCGTCACAGTTGAAACAAAGACAACAAAAAATCGCATATTCTCAAATATATATATATGTTGCATAACATAGCACTTAAGATCATCGTCATTTCCGACACGTAATTGAAAATTGAAGAAGAACTTTAACGTGGCGTTTGTGGTACCTGCAAATTTAATTCTCTTTTTACCCAGCAATTCCTCTAATCCTTAAATTAAGCGATTAGGCGGGAACGGAAAGTTTATATATATATATATATATATATTTATATACTGCATAGCATAGCACTTAAGATCATCGTCATTTCCGACACGAAATTGAAGAAGTTTAACGTGGCGAATGTGGTACCTGCAAATTTAATTCTCTTTTTACCCAGCGTTTCCTCTAATCCTAAAAATCAAGCGACTAGGAGGGAACGAAAAATTTGTTTCTATAGTTAGAGGGTTCTATATGAAGTTTTCCAAAGTTTCAACTTTGACGTTTGCAGTAAGCGTCATTCAAAAAATAAAAATTCATTGTGTCACTGGACTCTTTCATTTTTCCAAGTCTAGAATCGCCGTTTGAAGAAAACCTTGTAAGGTTTGGGCTTCAGTCCCATGCCAATCGTCCCTTCTAGAGAGGGGTAGGGATAGTTGGGGAGGTTTTCAATCTTGAACTGGTGCAATAGCTGAGAAACAAACAGGAACAACTCCGCTTTTGCCATCAGCTCACCCAAGCACACTCGCCTACCAGCTGAGAACGGCAGATAACTCAAAGATGCAGGATTCAATACATTGCCATTGTTGTCCAAGAACCTGTTGGGGTCAAACTTGGTAGGGCTCTCCCAGTACTTAGGATCATGGTGAATGGCCCATAAATTGACTATCAATGTGGTGTCCTTGGGGATGTTGTACCCGTTTAAGGTGGTGTCCACTAGCGCCTTATGAGGGAGCCCCAGTGGAGCCGGTGGCCTGAGACGTAGTACCTCGGCTAAGGTCGCTTCCAAGTAAGGGAGGTTCTTCTTGTCCGTGAGACTGGGGAGACGCTTGCGGCCAATCACTTCGTCGAGCTCACGATGCACCTTCTCCTGAACCTCAGGGTGGTTGTTGAGGAGAAGCAGCACCCAGAGAAGTGTGGAAGTTAGTGACTCTGATCCGGCAGCAAACATGTCGGCCATGCTCATGAGCATGTGGTCTTCTGAAATCAGGGAGTTGATCTTGTTGTCAGCTTGTTCGTTGTCTTTTATGACTTTGATGAGTGCGTCTGTAAAGCCTCTGATTTTTCCTGGCTCGTAGGTCTCCAGTTGCTCCTTGTACTTCTTAAGAAGGATCCTGTCTCTTTCTTGAACCGACTTCTTTAGTCGACGGATGTTGTTTGAGTCGAACGGCAATTGTTTAAGTGCAGGGAATATGTCCACTAAATTTCCAAGACCCAGTGTCTCTGCAAAGGTGTCGTTGAGTTCGACAACGGTGCTAAACTCCGGATCGCAGTCGCTGTATCGTGAACCAAAGGTCAACGCGCAAATTATGTTTAGAACTCCTACACTAATACTCTGACTTGGATTGTGCGGTTTCCCATCATTGAGATCAAACTGTCGAAAAACTTCTTCGATCTCTCTGCAAATGATCCTTTCTAGTTTCTCCATTCCTGCACTACACAGCTTGAGTGCTCCTTGTGCAATCTTCCTTTGCAGTTTCCAGGCGGGAGAGAAATTTCCGAAGCTGATTGCGTTTCCGTTATGGGAATAGATATCACCAGAATGCACACTGGGTCTGCCTGCAAAGTCATTAACGTTTCTTAAAAGGGCAGTTTTGGCAGTGGTGATATCACTGACAACAACCGCTCGTTGACTTCCCAAGAAGATCTGGAAAACACTACCGTACTTTTGGCCGAGTTTGGTCAGGCTGTGGAGTGGAACAGTTCCTAAGTTATAAAGGTTTCCAATGATCGGCAGAGTAGCAGGTCCGGGAGGATAATTCATGGCTTTGTTTACCCAGCTCTGAATTGTGCAGTAGAGGAGCACAACAGCGATCACGAAAACTAATCCCTCGGTAAACATATCACCACTAAACAGAGGACGATCGAACGACTATTGAGCAAAATCTGGTGATGTTTTTGAAGGCTTCGTTTCAAGGACGATAACCTGAGTTATCGTAGTATTGATGCTTCGGCTTTTCTCTTTATACGTATGCAAATTTTCTTTATCAGTTAAGGGTCGCTGTTTTTTTAACCCGGTTTTTTTTGTCGCTCTTGAGCTATTTTAGGGCGATTTGGTTAAGAACAGTGGGTTCGATTTAATTTGTATCCGGCTTTGGCGGAAAATTATGTCATTTGAAGATTTATTGTGTCAAGTGTCTGTGTCCGCTCAATAGTTGAATTACTCCTCAGTCAGTTGTCTTACTGTGATAATTTGCACAGTGCCTAGGTCTCGTAAGCGTCTAACCTGCCCAATGACATGCAAAAGAGGCATTCTTGTTATGCTAACAAAGTGTCACGCTGCTTGCCTCGTTTGCATGACCATAAGAATACTTGATACCAAACAATCAGGAAGAGAGAATGAAGCTGTTCCTCTCATGTTAACAAGTCGTTAATAGTGAGAAGGACTGTCTTTCCGTTTCGCTATGACTCGGCCAAAGTGCATTGTTTCAACCGATGTGATACTATATTCAACGCTTTTCATTGATATCTTGTGATTTTGATTCAGTATAAAGGTTTTCGAAAACTTGTTAATCAATCTTTAGTTGATCACTCTTCGGTTCTTTGAAGCTCACATTTTTTACGCTTGTTTTCCTAAGGAAACAAAAACTGTTTTTTAAATCTACGTGGCCGATAATGGTAAATTTAATAATTTTTCCCGAGTGAGGAATTTTAAATTCCTGATCACCCTAAAAGAGCGTTTTCGTAACATTTGTCATCCTTTGTAACATTTAGCGGTCTCAGCGGACTTGTTCTCTTGGTTTTATTATTATTGATGATATGTTGTAGAGAGTCTTCCTTTTCGTTAAAATATTCCTAAGAGGAGTTTCAATAGGCCTCTATGCCATTTGCGTTACTGACCATATGGGACAAGAAACACCATGCTGGCTAGTCTTATGCGCATTAGGGCATGACTAAAAATGTATTTAAATTAAGCTTTTTTGCTTCAATTGCCGTACGTGCAAATTTTCTCCTCAGCAGGATGCTGCGAGTATCGTTAACTTTAGGGAGCCCCTTACAGAAGTAACTACTCGTATATTTGCCGTGAACGGAATCCTCCTTGAACAGAACCCTCCTTTAGCGCAATAGTCAGAAGAAATCTTTTGTGTTTGTAAGGAAAATTTGACCTAAAAGAGGGAACCTTTTTTTTAGAGCACTTGAGGAATCCTCAAGCTATGTACCAGAAGTTTATGTTTCATTTTTTTTACAAAAGGTTAAATTGAAACATAAGCTTTTCATTTTACGAATATTCTCTTGAACATAAGCTGTTTGTCTGGTGACATTTATCTTTGTCTAAACGTATCGAGGTCGGATATTGTAGGCTATGTCTTTTTGATATTGCAGCTCAGGCCCAGTGCTGGGCAAAATCAGGGCTTAATTGGTGAAATTTCATTTAGCTCATACATTCAAGCGGTAAGCTGATATTGTTGTTAGTTCTTTTAGTCATATGTTTTTGTGTGGAGAAAATATCGCCGAAAGACCTCCAAGAAGTAAATCAGGCTTGTTTGCGTAATGATATCAGTTGGGAATGTTATTAAGTAAAGTTCCAAGTTAACAATGCAAAGTGCACTCTAATGAAAACGCTTAGAAGTGGTGCTCTCAGAAGGCGGAAACTTCCCCAGACACCTTTGACAAAAAAAAAAAAAAAAAGTCGACTTTGAAGAACATGTTTTAATATAATTGAAAGCCTCGAGTGACGGAGAAACATTTGCTAAATCATTTAATTTCGGACTAAACTTAAATTTTGGATAGCACAAATATTTTTTTATAAGATACGCTCGTGTTTCCAAAAAACGGGTATCTAAAATATTCGCAGTATTCTCGATACAGTTTAACAGACACCTTTTCTTTCTTGGAGGCGATGTGGTTCTTTTTAAAGTTATCCAGTCAAAGATAGCAAGCCTGTGTGCAAAGTATATTGCTTTGCTTATAATAAAAAACATTTGTATCAAAAGATTAGATAAAAAGCTGATTGATTCGTCGAGTCGCGGATAATCTTTCATCAAGTTTATTTATTTTCACCGTCATTTTTTCTTCCTTTGTTACATTTGTGATAGGAAGCTACAGTTTCAAAGCCATAACAGCTTGAACTTCTGCGAACTTATTCAAATGAACGCTTTTTTAATTGAGCTACAGTGATATTATTTATTTACAGGATGTATTATGTAATTCCTTATCTTATACAGAGACAAGTAACATTTCTAATTGTAGTGGAGGAGATTTCCTAAGGAGGACATTTTTGCAACTTGATAATTAATATTTTTCTCTACCTGCCCTGACAATTTTTTTACTGTGACACTTAAACGTCAGTAAATTTCTTTATTAATTGCTTGTCCATGTATTTTAAAGTATTTTTCATTCTTACCGTTATGCATATTCTAAATAGTTTAAAAACTCTCTATAAATTACTTGCATCAAATGCTTTTTGATGATTTAAAGCTACATAATTTTACTTATCTCACAATGAAACCTGCCGACCCTTCCTGTTGACAGTCAAGGTAAGGTGTCTGTGTGACAATTTGTGTTACGGACTGTGCAAGGATAGCAAATGTAACTATTCCGTCAATTATAGTGTCAACCATTCTTGACACTCGCTACATAATTGTAAGTAATTTTGGCCTTTTCCTTCTCATGTAAGCTCTGTTCTGAAAATAAGATTGCTAAGAAAAAACATTTTAGCGCAAGTATCGTGGGAGTCTTCGTTGGTGCTTTTGCTATTGTACTGTTAGGATCAACTTGCTGTATCTGCATATCTGGCTCTTTGACGTTGTTTAACATATGAATGTACCTCAGTTCTATTTCAAATCTGGTTTTTTATTCCTTTATCCATTCATTTATTAATATATTTAATCATTTGCTTTCAATACAAACTATCTCACACCATTTTCTATGCTGGTAAAAGCAGGACGGCGCTACTTACTAAACTACCACAAATAGAAACACTTCAAAAACACAAGTTCCAGAGACAACAAAACATTCGTTGACGTGCACTATGTGTGCTTGTCAAATGTTAACATTAAATTCTTGCTGATGTGATATCGGGGACAGAGGAACTTAAGTTGAATAATAAGATTAATTCTGATCAAAGTATTTACAATCCTATTGTTCTGAGTTTGCTGCCAAAGCACGCATCGTTTGCTTTCAATTTTACAGAAATTAAAATTACCTCTTTACATCTCTGAGAATGTAATTTGGTCCCTAGTTCATTATCCCTTCGGCTCCACGGCTCGTTTGCTGATTCACGTGTCTTTTTGGGAAAGAGAAAGACGCATGGCTTTCGTAGACTGACTTAGTATGTTTAAATCTCTTTATCGTCAACTTTTATCATTTGACATTTTAAACTTCATACCTGAGCGAAACGGGCAAAAAATTTTGATTGATACACGTCATAAACTACTCGTACAATTAAGAGTTAAAAAGACCAGTGATGATTTTACTGTTTTAAAAATTTAAGTGTGGAACCAAATACTGATCATTTATTAAATGATCAAATGGCCAGCACAAGATTGAGACTTTATTTCTCAAAGCACTCGTGATTCACCTTCACTAACACTTTGACTTGACACGCATGTTTTTTTTTTTTTTCTTTTCAGGGAAGCGTCCGTTCCTGGAGAGACTGCGGGCTCAGGAAGAGAAAGATGAGGTAATGCAAGCATTAGAGGAGTACCGGAAGCCAAGAGATGCGCTGTTGATACTTGTGTCAGACTTCATCCGAATTTGTGCGCCACGACTTGAGGAGCTGGAGACGGCTTCACTTCCACCAAGATACACTGTCCCAGAGTTACTTCAAAGCATCAGTATCAATGTAAGATTGAAAATGATTTGTTTTATATTTACGAGTTATTAATTTTTTTAACGTTGAGAGACAATTGCTTTGAATGATCGTGAGACAGGTTTGAATCGCGATTTTTAAGAACACGAGGAAACAATTCTTATGCTTTTCACGTCTTCGTCAGTTATAAGGTAATTTGTCAAAAAAAAACAGTTTCAACTTACAGCAACCTAGAGAAGCGGGCTTAATAAGTAATGGTAAAAGAACTGGGTGGAGTCCAATTCGGTCGGTAATCATACGAGTGAAAACATAATCGGACGACCGCCCAACGGGAGTCCGATCAGTTTATCACGAGTATGATTACAGACCCAGTTGGACGACGCAAAGTCTTATTACCAATTAATCGTAAAAATTACAATTTCCGGGAAAGGAAGAATAGCCAAGTTATGAAAGAAAGGGAAAATTTGCATTCAAAGACTGACAAAGGAGGCGTAAATTGTTTAATGGTTGATTTCAACTACAACTTTGAATGTGATTGGTTCACTCAACTGTCCGATAATCCGATAACAACTTACCAAGTGAATTAGTGTAAAAATAGGAGTTTTTTTAAATAAGTCACAATCGAGATAACATCATGAAACAAATAGATGCAACGAAAATAAAATGGGTAGAAAAAATATTAAAATGTAAGGTTAACTTGTCAAGTGATTCACTGATAAGCTTGGAGTGAATGAGACTGACAGAAGATGTTCTGTAATGCTTCTGTCCATTTGTTGATTTTTGTAACTGTAAATGCGTTTTCCAAAATCAAACTTATATTACTTGGTTAAATTTAATTTGATTATTCTCTCTTGCCAGACCCTCGCACAGATTGTCTACTCTTTGTTGAAGCTGGCAGTTTACGACCACGTGACCCTGTCTTGTCTTGGAGTGAAACGGTAATGTCCTACCAATGCGTACGTGAATTTTTTTTGTGTGTGGGTGGGGTGGGGGGTGCCTTTCTTAAATCTCCTCATCTTGCATTTTTTCAGGTGAGGTCTGCTTGCTAGTGATGAATATTGCATACTGCCTTAAGTCCCGCAGTATTTTTTTTCTTTTTATTGTTATTTTATTCTTGAAATACTTGGAACATTTCAGGTACATGACAGATGCCTTACCGCTTTTGAAAGGTTCTCCAGAAGCCCTGGAAGCTTCGATGTTACTCATTCTTAAGAGAGTCGACAAAATGTTCGAGAAGCTAGTCAACAAGCCTGACCTGATGGTAAGATTGCCAATCACTGTGGATCATATTAGAGACCTTAAGATACCCCGATCCGTTAGACGGCTACGGGTGAGTTAACGATAGCCGCACTCGTGAAATGTGGCGGGAAGATCAACTTAAGTTACCCGGAATAAGTCTGAGAAGACTGAAAACAACTTCTTGACTTTTGGTAAACATGGTGGCTTTTTGGCCAGATACACTTGATGCGGTTCACATAAATGGTTGGTACAATATTGTCTGCTAAAAGAATTTTTCGACTTCGAACAAGTCTCCGTCATTCACCTCCAATGACCAATCAGCTGGTTTTCGGAAAATGTTTCTTTTTAATTAGACTTAATTTGGTACAACACAAATTAAGCATCACAAATTAACTCACACTTTAGCTCATTTTGGTTTTATACTTTTCTGAACGTCGTTTGCTGGTCTTCTCGGCTTCCCCGTCTTCACCGCAAGTAACCACTCGTAAAGTGCCATCTACCCCGGATAAACGGCTGGTTACCCGGTCGTGTGATGATGTCATTACCAAATACGGTCAAACATGGCGCCCAACCCGTAAACCGCACACCGAAGTTGGGTATCTTAAGCTCCCTCTTATCCTAAAGAGACGCTTCTTTTACTCCTAATTCTTTTCTTATTTTTGCAGAGGTGCATCGATTGGAAATCTCTGGAGGTTTATCTTAAAGGTAGACTTATGTATTTTAACTCCACTTCCACTTGAGGAGCAGTTGCCCTCGATTGTTTGTTTATTAGCTTATGTGAAAGCCTTCTCTGTCGAGATTTGAACTGGAAATCTTTTAGAGGTGCTGTAATATTTGGGAACCATGCTGTTAATAGTTTAATGAAACACCCTCTCTATAAAGACCATCTTTAATGTATTCCCCCTCATCTTGATTTCAAAGTTCACATAAAGCTCCCGTCTCAAATGATTTCCCCGTCTAACACTTCAAGGAACAAGTGAGCCCCCTCTTGAATGAGTTCCCCGTATGATCAAAATTTTCTGATTACCTCCCCCCTTCAATAATATCTCCACCGTATAGAGCTTTCTCATTAGCTTCCTTCTGTAATCTCTGGAGTTTGTAATCAGCCTCCCCTCCCGCTCTTCCGAACCCCCCCCCCCCCTTTCCTCTCCACCAATCCAGAGCTAACAAAGCTTTTCAGCTTTCTAACCGTAATTCTAGACGAAAATGAAGTCTTCCACTTTAGCCCCAGTAAGTGCCTCATAGCTTTGCCCTCTCCGTAGCCCTTTGTAAGGAGTCGCTGGCGCCGGTCGCAAAGTATATCTCCCCTCCCCCCTTCCTCCTCCACTACCTAGGACTTATCTGAGTGTGTACGACATTTGAAGACATGAAGGTTTTCCGTTGTTTCTTTCATCTTTTTGCAGGACTTTATATGACGCTTTGTAAAAGGCCATCAACAGCAAATTCCCCGTATTTGAAGGTAAACTGTGTGACAAACATTCAATTTTCTCGCCAATTATTTTTCTCTTTATTCAATGCCACATTTTCTTTTGTTTGAAAAGCACAAGCATGATCTCCCAGTGCATTGCCCTGACTCGCCACCGGCTCACTACTTTCTCGTGAAGGCTCTGTCACACAGATGTGCACGATGCTGCACTTCGTCCTCGTGTTTCACAACGAGTTTGTGTCTCTCGCTTTCGGAAAAAATCTCAAAGTGCGTTTTATCATCGCGATATCATCTCCTTTCCATCCTCCTCATTTCGTTATGTTTTTACTAAGTCATTACCCTCAAGTTTACTCCCAAACATGGTTCATTAAGGCTTCACTGTTACCCCTTAATTATCCTCCCGTAGACTCTGGTAAACATCTGTACTAGTCTCATCCTCCAAGAACGCGCCGCTGCCGCCGTGTCCGTCGCCGCCAATCTACCATTCGCACCAATTTTGTCTCCGCCCACTTTTTTCGCGGACACCGTCATCAAACTAGCGTCGCGTCTGATGCACGTACTGAGGGAGTATTGTTCACTGAGAGAGTTGTGTGGAAACTCGATTGACCTGGGTGGAGCCAGCAGAAAAGAAAAGGTGTTTTTACGCCTGATGTTACCGATATTTATCAGACTTGGGTCGGGGCGTCCAGGTAAGATTGTCAAAGAAGGAATTGTTTCTTGGTGCCGCGGCATTGCTTCCATCAGGATGAAACTATTCGTGAGATATTGGTTACATGCCCTATGAATAAAGCGTCTTTGTAGGGATTTTAGACGAGCTCATAAAAGTGAATCCTCTGCTGTTTAAAGTACACGTTACAATATGCTGATTACAGTGAAATCTAAAATAATACTGTTGTCATTGAGAATTATCAAAGGAGAGTTGTTGTTCTTGAATTTTGTAACACTAAAATTCGATTTATTAATGGTTTATCAATTCTTCAATCGATTCGAAAGGGGTTTTTGGAAAGGTGAGATTGGCCAACATCTGACAAATGACTTGACTTGTGCTCATTTCAGATGCTCCAAAGGCATCCTTCGAAGACGTCTCCTATGCGCTGAGTTGTTTCTTGTTAACAGTGGTTACGAAGAACCCATCCACTCCCGGGACTGGTCCAGTGCGGCTCTCATTTGTCGATGAAGACCTGGAATTACCACGTTCTCTGACGTTTGCAACACCTCACGAATCAACTACATCATCTGAGGAGATTTCAGAAAGTTTGTACTGTGCAGCTTATCTTGGTAAGAAGCTTTCTGTCTGTTTGTGATTTGCGGAATATAGATTTATGCTTTGAAGGTTCGGCCAAAATCCTATGTATGGGAATAGGCAAACTAGTTTTCTAGGCCTGAGTAAACTATGAAAAGAGATCAAGTCTTAAAGCATGTAGCGAAATTAGAGCGGAACGTCACGTTCATTTACATGGCCCGGTTTTTCAAAGGGTGGATAAGCTATCCACTGGATAAATTTCCATACTGTAGATAGTGCAGTACGTATTTTTCTATACTTATCCGCCGGATAGCGATTTATCCGTTGGATAGCGTTATCCGGACTATGACCAATCGGGCCTTGGCCTGATCGTTTCCTTTAGTGATCAGAGAATTTTTGATTTTTGGAAAATCCTCGTCACTTCTCCTCTAACTAGAACGTGTAATACTAGTCGTAAACTTTGGTCGGAAAACAGGATATCACAGCTCGTAAAAAAGTCCAGAAAAAGACTAAAATTTGGCATGAATTATCATATTATTTGTGCTATGTAAAGGAAAAATAGTGTTCCTATCCCTTCTTTCCCATTGCTGTGCGCAGTATTACTGTGGAACTATGTTTTTTTTGCAAATATTCCATCTCATTTGAATTTTCAGGACTAAAGGTACTGATGGTCTGCTGTGAGGATCGTCTGGCCACTGAATGGTACAGAATATATCAGGCCATGGAAACTATAGTGGCGGGGCAGATAAGTAAGAATTCGCATCATATCTGAACTTTTTTGATAACAAAAAAACTTTGATGCGCCATAATTAAAAGATAATTAGTCCTTGCTCTCCTTAAAGTTCTCTCAGGGGACTGCTCTTTACGGAAAAAGATTTCTTGGGTATACCACGTCTCCACGAATATGCGCATAGGCTCTTAGTTATAATTTCAGCTAAAAAGGGCGCGTATTGGAAGGAGGAGCGCGTAATCGAGGGTCGCTCATCAAAAAATTATTAATCTGCACCGATTCCTTTGTTAACAAAATGGCAATAGAAACAGATTCCCCTAGCATTCCTACAATAGAAGAAAGTGAAGTAGGAAGGGGGAGGCGGTTGTTCGATATTATGGTCAAGTGGGTGGGCGGAGGGTGCGTATTAGAGCGTGGGCGCTTATTCGAAAAAAAACGGTATTCACAAGGCTATCTTGACTATATTCATAAATATGTAGTTTTATCCACTCATAAAAAACCTAGATATAGTTTAGTTTCAGTTTTGTTCGGGCAAAGTAGAGATCTAAAGGGTTTGGTACTCACCACTCTCCTATGTTCATATTTGGCGAGATATGCCTAAGGGATGCCAATGGCTGCTTAAGGTATGCATGTACGAAGATTGAAGATGCTGCCGGAATTGAATAAGGTCCAGTTGCATGGTTTGCGAGCTAGTATTGTATGCAGGCTTCACTTTTACCGGACAGAAACCTGGACTGACTCGACCGAAAGTGGGCTGCTTCTTATGGCAGTCAAAAATGAAGCCACTCGGCGTAACTACCTTCTCACGACGTGAGCGGAATTTTAACTTCGTATTACTTGCGAAGCCTACACGCTGCTTAACAAAAGTTTCTTTTCCATCTTTATAGCTAATGTAGGTTTTTGGGACTTCATGAATTTCTGCGTGTCATACCGGACTCCACTCTTCTTGTTGATTTGCCCGCTCATTAGAACAAAGGTATGTCATGTCCCTAACAGTAGTCAATACAGATATATGTTGGATGTTGTGCTAGTTAATTTTCACTGACCCCCTCGATTTTCCCTCCATTTCTCATCTGATTCATCGTCTCTAAAATTTACATGATGCAGGTCTCTCATCTCCGTCCCAAAAACAAAACTGAACGTGCTCTCAAGCAAAGAGTGTTAACCAAGATATCACGCCCACCTCTGGTCGTGAGCTCTCGCAATGCTCTCATCACCCGCTTCCTTGAGGAACTATCTTTCATCAAACAGAAGCGCCCAGCGGCAGGCTTTCAAGATGTTGAGGAAGGCGAAGAAGAAGACGTGCAGAAAGAAGAAAAGAAGCCGCTGGTACTACAGGCTCCCCCTCTAGGCAGAGAACGCTCCTCCAGTGCACCGGAGGAACCAGCTACTGATTCTAAGGACGTGAAACTCCCGCCCCCACTTACACGCTCTGTTAGCCTGAAAGCGAAAAAAACAGTGTCATTTTCGCCATCCCCAAGCTTTGAAGATGATCGAGGATCTGCAGCTTCATCTCTCGGCGATGTTCGCAGCGGGAAAGAAAAAAGGAAAAAGTGGCTTTTACGTAAACAGGAAACAGTTGAAGAACAAGATGGTCACAATGAAAAGGATCTCATGGATACTAATACAAGCCAAGGCCCTTTTGCGCACCAACGAGGTACTACCATGAGGCCCGGAAAGGTGCCCACAGGAAGAGGGCCCCGAAGGCGCTTTGAAAAACTGCGAGCTGTAACATCAGAAAGGAAATCATCGAACCCATCGGCTGAGGTGGAAACTAAAATCGAGAGCCCAACCAGCGGAATTGTGGAGAGCCAAGGCGAGAGATTTGAAATGAGGTTTTTCGAGACAGATATTTTGGTCACTGACTCTAAGATGGAAGCAGCCCCTGAAAGCAAACGCTCTCGAGCGTCGCTGACGCCCCCGATAGCGAAACCCGAGTCTGTGATGATTACGCTGTCTCCTGACGGTTCACCGTCTGGACAGTCTCCAGCCAGTGAGATGAAGCATCCGTATCCAGACATTTTGGAGTCCTTAACACCATTGTCTCCCATTCCTCCTGTAAAATTCAGCTCACAATCGGGTGAGAAGCACGATTCTGAGAACGCAAGGAATGGAACGATTGCGCCCGAAAGCAACCTTGCAGCGGATTACGACGTAGAGCGTGCACAGCGGCTGAACAAGACTCGCTGGTGGAACAAAGTTTATTCCAATGTTGAAATAATTTCCACTGATGAAGACAGTCAACGGTTTCAAAGTTTTGAAATTTCTCTATCAGAAGTATCTGAAGTGCAAAGGGAGACGAACGTATGACTTACGAAAACTAGTATCAGCATGTGTAAAGAATATGACGTGAACCACTTCTTCCTGTTAACGGCAAATCATCTTGGGGCTGGCATAGATGAATTTATTATTCCATCATTACTCTATTTCACCTTATTAGGGCGGTGGAACACGAAAAATACGCCGCGGTATTTCTGTAAGACAGGATAAAAAACGGACGCAAAGCAAGCAATAAAATAAAGGCATTAAAATACTTAAACTTTCTTTTTTTTTTCCTTTTGGTAGCCATGACTTTTTTTAGCAACGAATTGTTGAACCAGTCTTATTTTTTTCTGTTGATTCTGTTGATACTAAAGAACCCTTAAATTGTTTCCTTTCTGTTGTTTTCGTTTTTCGCGTACGCCTTATGTGATTGATACGATGCTCAAATAAGGCCAAAAAAAAAGTATTTCCAAAACTAGAAGCCAGACTACTGCTTAGTTCATCCTTTGTGAAAATCAGGAAACAGATAGGAAATTTTCTCTTTTATTACAAGATGTTTTGCCGCAGGATTTATTTTGACGACAACCAGGCAAGCCCAAACCAACTTTAAAAGGTTACCGAAATCAATACTTAATCCGAACGTCTTGTAGAACTACTCGATATATTTCTTTTTCATTAACTGAAGTTTTAAAGAAAGAAAGGTGTTTACGTATTGTTAATAATATTAGCCTTGTGTACACAGGAAACACAGATAAGTAATTCAAACAAGTTCAGGGTATTGCTGCCTTCTTCATGGTTAAACGGCGACCGCTTTCCTCTTGAGCTGTCGCCCCTTGAGGTTGATATCGTTCCCGCGTCCAAAGGACAAACTCCTGAAAGACGATCACTCCATTGCCGTTGTTATCCATTTTATCGAAGAGCTCTCTTATCTGAACGTCATGCATTGGTGCGTTTAATTTTTTCATTCCTACCACGAAGTCCTCTTTACTGAGCTTGAGACCATCGCGGTCTTTCGACAAAATTTTGAACAGGTCGATCAAACGAAGCCCTTTCGTGCGAATGAAGGCCAAGTACACGTCCAGGATCTCGGGTCGCTTGGTTTGATCTGAGAGTCGTTCTCCTGTTATACTGATATCCCAGGAACAGGTGAACAATGGCCTTCTCTCAAGGAGAGCTTCGAGTTCACGTGCACACTCCTTATCAAACACGATATCATCGAGTTGAAGCTCTTTTAAGGCGCTGGATGTGTTCTTTTGAATGGCCATCAACAGGACGCGTGCGCCGTAACTTTGGAAAGGATTTCGTCCAGCTTTTAGAACCTCCAAGCTTTTGTTTGTCCTTAAGAATTTGGCTATGGCCGCAACACCATTCTTAGTGATGCAGTTACTTCCAATATCCAGGACTTTGAGCGTCTGGTTACAAGACAGTGCCTCTTGAATAGCAGTAACGCCGTCGTCTAGAAGACCATTCCAAGCAATGTTTACCTCCCTAAGGCGAGTATTACTTTTCAAACCCTCGGCCAATGCTCGAGCCCCTTGAACACGAATGCTATTCCAACTGACGTCTAACATATCAAGAACCGCGTTGACTTTGATGGCTGAACCCAGAAAGGTGGCTCCTTTATCACCGATGTCGTTGTATGATAAATTCAAGTAGGTCAATGGTGCATCTAACCTTAAAGAGTTGCAAAACACTGCAATCCTTTTACCTTGCAAGTTGCACTTGCTGACGTCTAGTTCCTTCAGTGTGTCGTTCTGAAGAAGCATGTCTCCGAGTTCGTCTGCAGCTTGCTGGCCGATGTGGTTTCCCGACAAATCGACTTTGCTGATAAAAGGGTTCCTCTTCAACATTTTTGCAATGTATGTCATTCCTTTGTCGCCGATGCCGTTGTCATGAAGATTTAAGGTAGTCACATTTAAACATCCTTTCAACGCCATACTAATAGCTCGTGAGCCAGAATCTCCAAGGCCATAATGGTTTAATTCGATATCCTTTGCCACACACTGCTTAAGAAACTTAGATGAAGGCACAATGTTATTACTCTTGCAGGCCTCAAGGTAAACTTCCTGTGTTGAACGCGAGAGGTTGACGAGGTCCTCCCCTTCGTTCTCTTCGTCGGGGCTTTCGTCTTCCAAGTCCGTGTCGTAAAACTCGTCTTCTTCCATAGTTCGACTTCTAGTTCATAGAAAGGTTATGGGGTTTTTTTGTCCTTTGTGACTGGATTCACTTGGCATCATTACTCCTCTGTAAGCTTAGTATTTCATTCGTCTATCGGCAGACTGACCTTGTCTTCGCTGTTTTCCTGCTTCCATATAGTGAAAAAAAAAAAAGAGAGATATCTACCCTGGGCTAACGAATGTATTTCAAGATACTTACAACGTGTATTTTCAGCCTCAGATAGATTTGACTGAGGTACGTGTTAGTGTTGAGTTTCCCTCGAAAAGGCCCCAGCACAAGACAAGCAATCAAATATAGGATTATCAATCTCCTTTCGTTCTGTTTCTAATTTAGCTCCACAATTATGTAACATAGGCTTACTTAGCGGCGTTGACAAATTACTTAGTCACAGGGCTTCTAGTAACATAGGATTTATTATGACAGTGTCTGTAGACTTCGATTGGAGAACACCATATTTAATGAGTACATATTAGCCTGAAGCTTGCTGAGTTACTCACCACTCAAAAACAAAACACTCGTTAGAGACTTCTTTTAATTATTGTATGAAGGGTGAATGTCATCAATGATAATACAGACATCAATATAATTACTTTAACCTTGCAGAATTTCCCTGCGTGGGTTCTTGTTGAGGCAAAAGGTTTGAAACAAAGCTGCTAAATAATTCACTTTGTTTCTGTTTCTGAGATAATGAGAGGTGGAGATGTTTCTATACTAAATGTTTACATGAGACAAAAACTTGTCCTTGATAAAAAAAAAAACAAGGTTTCCGGAACCTTCTGTGCGTAAAATATCTTACAATATTGGAATTTGAATTACTTAGGAAACCTCTTTATTATGTAGAAGAACTATTTGTTTAATAACTGAGAAATTGATCAATTAGTTAAACACGTTTCGCTGTAGTCTCGAACAAGATACATTTGTATTATTTGGTGCATAGTGATCAAAGAAAAATTTCATGACTCGATTTTCCGTTTCATGGAAAACTTCAAAGAATGTAAATTTTTGGACTGAATTTATTTATATATTTATATGGTCAGTGGAATGCTTGGGAAACGAGGGGTTTTAAAACGAAGGTAAATTTTTTTTTAGAATTATTTTCGTTATGGATTTCCTTCGGAAACTTTTATCATTTCTGTTTTATCTAGTTTATGCAATTCGCTGCCTATACTTTTCTACTCTGCAGCTGACTGCACCAATGAGACAATGTCATATAATAGTGAGGAAATTAAGCTTCTTTTTCGACAATTCCGGCCAAAATTTTGGCGGCGAAGAGTTTGCACAGGGAATCTTTTAGTTTCCATCGGTTTTTGTCTGTTGTTTCATTGCCACAAACTCTTGAAACCTAACCACGCCATCGTCATCTGCGTCGAGAATGTCAAACAGCTCGTCAAGTTGAACTCTCTTGAGATGAACGCCCAGCTTTTGTAAACCTTGCACGAACCTTTCTCTATCCACAGTCATCCGAAGCGCGCTGAAATCGTTCCTGGTGATAATCCTAAAGAGATCGATCAGCCTCCAACCTCGTTTGCTAACAAAAGACAAAAACTTTTGCACCACAAGGGGCGTTTTAGGAGCGTTTTTCCTGAGAGACACTGGCATTTCGAGCACAGTGCCTCCACCTTTGACGACCGTTCCCCACTGACAGATAAATCCCGGCCGCTCATTGACCAGTGACTGAAGTTCTTGCACACACGTTTGGTCAAGCGTGGTGTCTTCCATGTCTAAATGCATCAACGCACTTGAAGTGTTTTTACGAATTTCCTTGAGGAGTTTCTGAACACCGTAATCATGGAACAGATTTCTTCCAATTTTCAGCGTGTGAAGGCTTTTATTACAAGACAGACCCTCAGATATTGCCTCGGCGCCTATCTCATTAAATCCACAGTTACTGACGTCGATAACCAGCAACGACCTGTTGACAGCGAGAACCTCACCAATTTCAGTTGCTCCTTCATTAGAAATACTGTTACGAGAGATGTCAAGTTGCTGCAAAACTGTGTTCGTCTTGAGCCCTTTTGCTATACCTGCAACACCTCGTAGATGAATCGCATTCCAGCTGAGGTCCAAAATCTCAAGCGTGCCATTAGAAATCAAAAACCAGCCCAGTTTAATAGCGCCTTCGTCTCCCAGTTCGTTGCCTTTCAGATTCATAATTCTGAGACGAATTCTCCCACCTTGAAGAAGTTTGGGAATACCCTTCTCTTGCAAGCCGCAGTATCCCAATCCTAGCTTGACAAGACAGTCGTTTTCATTCAACATTTCACCAAAACACTCGATACCTTTAGTTCCGATTCGATTTTCTGATACGTCAAGCTGTGAGACAAAGCAGTTGTCCTTAAGCATCAGTGCCAAAGCTTCAGCTCCGATAGTGGATATACCGTTGTCGGCAAGGTTTAATTTCTTTACTGTCATGTTTCGTGCCAGTGCCGATGAAACCGCAATGGCTCCCTTATCTCCGATACCTTAATGCTGGAGATCTACTGATTCGGAGCTGAGCTCCCTTAAAAATCTCGAAACTGGTGCAATATCTAAGTTTTGGCACGTTTGAAAATAAATTTCCTCTTGTGTTTTATAGAAATCTTTTTCCTCCGTAAAGTTCTCTTCAAGGTCTGTGTCGTATTCCTCGCTATCGCTATCGTTTGTATCCTTGCTTTTCAAATGAACTTTGTTTTGTGTTCTGCTCAAATTTTTTGTTATTCCTGCCGCTTTACTGCAATCCATTCTGCTTCTTACAACGGAGAAAATTGTCTTTGTTTCATGTGTGAAATTTCACAGGACAGATGAAATAACCACTTTTAATTTTACCGCACCTGCGTTTCCAGATTTCATCCTTTGCGCAGTGCTATGGAAAGAATTTCTCGCTTTTCACGAAATAATATTTAAAACCCGTTGTACATAATAGAATATTAATAATTAAACGATCCCACCATCATAGTTTGCTAATTACTTGCAATTATTAAGCGTTTTTGTAGGAAATAATTACTTTGAAAGACTGATAACAGTCAAAACCCTATCCTCCACTCGTTTACTTTGTCGGCAGCCCGAGATTCTGTTAGGCTCAGCCATAATAGACATTTGGAGCGAAAAAAAGTTGTTGATTTATCTCACAAGACGAAGTCAGTGCGAAGGGTCTTTGCCACATGTATGTTGAACAATTTAACCACAACTTTTTTTGTGTGTGTTTTCATTTTTTTTGTTTTATTTTCTTTTGAAATCTGAGTCAATCTTCTCTCTATATAACAATTATCTTTTTCCCTTTGGTTCATTCCTACCCCTTTGCTGTATGTACATCTCAGTAAACTATATTTACTTCTTGACATAAGTAGTAATTTCGTGATTTCAAATTCAATCACGCGAGAGTGCCTCGTATTCCCACGCTTTTTGCCGCTGCCAAAACCTAAAACATTGAATTTTCACCTGCTTTCTAGCATCTTTTTTCACATTTCAGTCAACTTTTTCATTAATTAGTGTCATGCTTTTAGTGATCCTTTTTCGCGTGATGCATTTTTTTTATCAAAGGAAGACTCTGAGAAAACCGGACGAAGTAGGTATTTTTTTCGAGGTATAGGGCGGGGTGGGGTGGGATGGGAGAAATGGTTTCTTTTCAGTTATGCTTGTAGACTCGTTGTCAACTCAACGAGTAATCCCAGAACTCCTTGCTTACATGTAAAGTATGACGTATTGCAGTGCGCTGGATGACAGAAAGCTAAAGCTCCTGTACTTCAGAATTATGTTTGTGCTGCCTGTGAAACTTTCATGAGTACCTCTGTAAACCTTAAAAATGGCTAGCAGGCATAATTCCAACAACCCTTCTCAGTGGAGCGAGTGAGGAAACAAATTGAAAAAAACAAAAAAAGATATATTGCGTCACGTGAAAACGAGACGCTAGCACCAGTATCCAGTTGGAAGACCATTCACGACGATCGGAATAAAAACGCTTGGCGATTGAACCTTTTCCGACTTATCCGCCAAGATTTGGAACAGTCTCCCGCAATCATTAAAATCACAGCAAAATTTCAACACTTTTAAGACATTGCTTTAAACTCTCTATTTTAGAGAAGTTTTTAATTTATAATTCCTTTTTAGTGTTTCATATTGTATACATCTTCGCATTTAAATAGGTAACAGTAATTTCGTATTCAATTTTAATATGTAAAGCGCAATTGATCATATCCTCCTGTATGTTAATTTGCGCTATATAAATATTAAATATTATCATTAAGGGGGTTATCTTTATCGCCATAAGTCTCTTGTGGGGCTGATTTTTCAATTGCAACCCTGCTTAGTTAAATCTGAGTGACCATCACTAACATTACACCACGCTGCAAGGACACTTCCTCGCCAATAAATCACTTCACATGCCCTGTTAAGGTGATTTCTCAGAAATAAAACCATCGAAAAATTTTTTTAACCTTCCTTAAATGTTCCTTGCCCATTTTTGTTTCGAAAAATTCAATTAAAAGGATAGGTCACTGCGCTTGCTTAAGAAATATGACGGGCCAAACTTACGCCATTTATGCCTGTACTGACACTTATCACGCGTGTCATTTCATTGGTTCACGTTATATTTTGTGGTAGGTGGAAGCAAGGGTTTTCTAAAGTAACACTTGAAGTGAACTTGATAGGTAGAAAATATCGAGTGAATGGGGCAATATGATTTAAAGACACTCATTTCCAGCCAAGTGACTCTTTCGATACTGATATTATATCCAGATTGTACTGGATTGACCCATTTACTTGCATATTAGTGAGAGAACTTCGTGATCCCAAACAATACAATTAACTATGTGGTGAGGGCTCTGGAATTGTAATCTCGGCAATAATGAGGGAAACGAGCCAAACGAGCCGGCTCGATTGCTAAACGCTTAAAAGTGGCCCTGTGTTTTTTAGTTTAGTCCAATATTTCTTGAAAGAAAGCTCGACAGCCACTTTCTAGATGAATCCACCAATCCCAGGTTTACCTGCGGTCAAACCACTCTAATATCGTTTCTTATAAATATGGTAGATTATAAAAAAATTGTAACCTTTACCGATGGCAGAACGATTCCAGCTAAATCGCTTCACTGACAGGCTCACACTGCGAAGTCATACAGGTACTCTCGAACAAAAATCCAAATTGAGGGGAAATGTCAGGTGTTTGAGCGCAGGCTGGAATGCCTTTGAAATTAGGTTGTTTCGCTTAATGCAGAGTTGTCATCACAAATGCAATTCTGTAAACCAAGTGCCTCTATGGATATTTACTCTCCATCACGAACTTTCGGGACTCAGATATAACAAAGAAGTGGGAATTATGCTTCTGTTTCATCGCGTGATATTTCGCTCATAATCAAGAGTGAAAAACGGCCTTCGATTATGCTTTTATTACGCTCGCCTCTGTGATCTTTACCTATTTTAAGGGCCAATCGGTCATAAAACTAAGGAGGAAAGTTCCATGACAGAAAGTACGTTGTCGGAAAGTACCGCAAAGCACCCTGCGCCAGATCTTGCGAGACACACTCTTGCTCCCTCGTGTTAATTACACAGTCGCCAGTCCAGAATTTACCCAACGAAAAAACAAAACAAAAACATGCTCCGATTATTGGTTTCCTTCTCGTCCAGTCTCCTTTCTTCAGAAGTTTCAAATGAGACACCTGGCGCCTAGGGAAAGTAGATCGGATGATTTTTAAAATTTTTGTCGTTGTCGTTGTTGCCTAATTTTTTTAGAGGGGGGAGGAGAGATCACATGGCTTTCGGTAGGAATAGAAGAAAGGTACTCAGGGGGAGTCAGAGAGATATGAGAGTCTGTGTATTTGACTCTTGAATACTATTCACTCTCACCAATCAGGCGAGATTGTGGCAGCGGTCAAAAATTTATGACATCACTGTGCACAATAAGTCCGAAAAAGAGTGTGTTCACGACCAAACAATTATCGAACAAAAATAACCTTGCAATCATTGGCTACGGGGCCAGTTCCGCTTGGCGAAAAAGAAATACAACACAACTACTCAGTATGCGTCCAACTTCCTTGTATTCTTAGAAACAACGACTATATTGATTTACAGAAAAGGCGGATCTATCTAGCGGTTCGTAGTTATTGCTTCCTATAGGATAGCCTTAAAATCCTTTCCTCAAAACTAAACTCAGAAAAACAAGGGGTGGAAAACTGCACCCTAGCTGTGATAGGGACCTTTAGCAGTTAGGACGGCAACGCCAAGGAAGACGTCGATTTAAAAATAAATATATGTTTTTAGTTGGAATCTCGCGAATGACTAGATGTATTTACCATCTGTTTCAGCGCCACAAGTTAACCGCAGCATAATATATGAGAGCGGCGTTGAGTTCCAAATGGAAACTAACATAATTTACCGTCGGGGTTTCATTTCTCAGACCACGCAAATTTAGATAATTTCCGTTCTTATTTTGCTAAGGAAGGCTCACAAATGTACACAATTCTTTTGTTTTTACACAGATCTTTAATTTGTTTTTGCCACGTCCTCGTTTCCTTCGCCGTCATGGTTTGCTAAAGATCCTTAATTTATTTTCAGCGGTGCTATAGGATGCATACATATACAACGAATCATACAACTATAACTATGAACCTGGTTAAGCAAGCATTAACGCTTTACACCCTAACATCAGTAAGCATATTCTCCATACTGTTCTCCTTACATTTCCTGAGGTGCTGACAAGGAGAATTTGTTGAACAATCGAGATCATCTTTAGTTGGTGATTGTTTCATTTATTCTCAAGACCTCACTGCGTGATTCAGGTGTGAGCTTGTACGAAGAAATTAGATGCTGGTCGCTCTTGGGGGTGAAATAGAGAAATAGAGAAATTCGACAAGGAATAACACGTGGGCATGTAGTCTAAGCAATCTGCGATGATCGTACCTCACTAGCAAATATTAACGGGTTCTACCGCGGCTTGCTTAACCCGCTTTTAGGTTTAAAAAAAAACCTCGAAATCGAAATTGCCGACCAGGGAAATTGAACTAAGGTCTGTCACGAGTTTTTACCGAGTCTGCTGAGACTTTCCAGGACTTCTTTGTGTTTCTATTGGCGGTCAACATTTCCAGTTTTCAGAGTGTGGACATCACGTTTAGTAGCTCAAAGATGTGATAAATTGGCAAAACTTGGAAGTAAAAAATCCCTCCTTCATTTTGTAGACAAATCCAAATAGGTCAGAGTCTTGTTAAATTTAATCGCCCAGCGATAGATTTGTCTCCGGTGTCACTAATCTGTTTCCCAGACAAATTCAAATTGGTTAGAGTCTCATTGACTTTGAATGCCTCAACAAAAGCTGTAGCACCGACATCACAAAAAAGGATTCGTAAACAAATGCAGAGAGGTCAAAGTCTTATTAACTCTGACTGCCTCGGCCAAAGATATAGCACCGGCATCACTGATACCATTGCCAAACAAATTCAAATGGGTGAGAATCTTGCTGACTTTAATTGCGTCAGCAATACATGTACCACCAGCATCATTAATACCATTAAAAGACAAATTCAAATAGGTCAGAGTCTTGTTGATTTTGATTGCCTCAGCAATAGATTTAGCACCAGCATCACTAATACCATTGCGAGACAAATTCACATTGGTGAGAGTCTTGTTGTCTTTGATTGCCTCAGCAATAGATGAAGCACCGGCATCACTGCTACGATTCTTGGACAAATTCAAAAAGGTCAGAGTCTGATTGACTTTGACTGCCTCAGCAAGAGATGTAGCACCGGCATCACTAATACAATTAAAGGACAAATTCAAATGGGAGAGAGTCTGGTTGATTTTGGTTGCAAAAGCAATAGATGTAGCACCGGCATCACTAATACCATTACCAGACAATTTCAAATGGGTGAGAGTCTTGTTGACTTCGATTGCCTCAGCAATGGATATAGCACCGACATCACTAATACGATTGTTAGACAAATCCAAATAGGTGAGAGTCTTGTTGACTTTGATTGTCTGAGCAGTAGATGTAGCTCCGGTATCACTAATACGATTGTTAGAAAAATCCAAAGAAGTGAGAGTCTTGTTGACTTTGATTGCCTCTGCAGTAGATGTAGCTCCGGTATCACTAATACCATTACCAGACAATTTCAAATGGGTGAGAGTCTTGTTGACTTCGATTGCCTCAGCAATAGATATAGCACCGACATCACTAATACTATTGTTAGACAAATCCAAATAGGTGATAGTCTTGTTGACTTTGATTGCCTCTGCAGTAGATGTAGCTCCGGTATCACTTATACGATTGTTAGACAAATCCAAAGAGGTGAGAGTCTCGTTGACTTTGATTACCCCTGCAATGGACGTAGCACCGGCATCACTAATACCATTGCCAAACAATTTCAAATGGGTGAGATTCTTGTTGACTTTGATTGCCTCAGCAATAGATGTAGCACCGGCATCACTAATACGATTGTTAGACAAATCCAAAGAGGTCAAAGTATTGTTGACTTTGATTGCCTTCGCAATGGATGTAGCACCCGAATCACTTATACATCCAAAACACAGGCCCAAAGTAATTAGGGTCGCGTTGGCTTTGATTACCTCGGAAAGGATTATTGCTAGTCCTTCACTTAGGAACTGACATTCGACATAAAGATGTTTTTGGTTCAAACTGTCACCAAAACATCTTGCTAACTTTAGGTGAAAATCACCTTTCTCTCTTTTACATTCGTTGATAGCCTCCAACAAAAATTGGACACTCCGACAGTTTTTGCTCGCGAGATTGTTAAACCGGTTTCCTAAACTGGAGACAAGAGCTGCAGCTTCTTGATCGGACTGGTCTGCTAAAATGCCGCACAAAAACAATAGCACCTGTGTCAGGTCAAGGGAATATTTGTCATCTGAAACTAACTCCTCAGGTGTAGTTCGTTTATCTTGAATCTCACAACAGAGATGGAATGCTGCGAAGCATTCTTGAAAGCTTTTGTGTAGAAATGCATAACGCAGACTCCGCCTCAGTTTACTTCCTCCGGGATGAACTGACAGAAATCCGAATGCAGCTATCTCATTTGCGTGGTTTTCTAACTCATTAACTTCAAAATCCAGCTTGTCTTCAATTAAGCCATTTAACGCTATCAATCCAAGGGTTTTCAACTGCGGTTTGTAAAGGTTTGTAAGATCTTCTTCCGTATCTGGTAGTTCTGTCTTTTTCCTATATCTTCTCAAGACACATTCAATCATATTCAAGTAAAGTTTAGTTCTATTTTCCGGAAGGGTGCCGCAAACCTCTTCACACAAAAGGCAAAGGAGAGCCGCGTTCAATGGATTGGCACACATCTCTTGGAGGTTTTTATCTTTTGATATTCGTGCCAAGAGCTTTTCAGCTAACTCCGACTTTCCTTTGAAGTACTTGGCAATGAATTCGCTGGCGTGTTTTTCAGTAAATCCTTCGACCTCAAGCAAGGTGTGACAGCATTTTCTTAGCTTAATACCAGCTTCGTGTCGCGTAGTTGCCACTATGTAACACTCTGGAAGAACTTTTCCCGTAACTAATTTTGAAATCACTGGCGCTTTACTGGCAGGTAACTCATCCAGTCCATCTAAAATCAATAAAATGCTGGATTGGTTGGCAAGAATAAATTGGAAGAATTGCTGTTTAACTCCTTCCTCGACATCCTCAGGCAGGAGTTGATCATCAATAACTTCCCAAATATCGGACTTGAAATCACGACATTTAAGGAACAACACCGCTTTGATGCTTGGGAAGCATTTCTGTGGGTTCAGCTTCTTTGTGGCCCAGTCATAAACGTACTTCATGCAGTATGTAGTTTTACCTATACCAGGTTTTCCCTCGATTAGCACTGTTCTCGGTTCTGAACACTCTTCGTGCGGATGCAAGAGAGAAGACATGGTAATGGGTTGGTCAGTGACTTCCCCTCTTGTTTTCCTTCTTCTGACCACTTTGAGCCATGTAAAAATATCACCAACAAAAAATTGAAACTCTTCACACCATGGAAACGGTGAGAGCCATCCTTCGCGGGTCACATACATTCGGCGAATTCCATCGATTAGTTCACTTGGATCAAAAACACCTAAAAATGAATCAAAGTGACTCTGCGTTAGACGCGCGGAAATACTCTGTAGAATATAATAAGAGCATACAGTAATTATATTAAAAGCCACCGATTATGTGATTTAAAGAAGCAGAATGAAGTCGTCACCACCACAGGGGTCCTTCCTGAATTTAACAATTGGTGAAATCGGATTGAAAGGATAAATTCGTGTAGGCCCGTTAACGTACACTGACACGGTGTTATAGCCTACGAACAGACTCCTATTGTCACTGAGAGTAGGTGCAGATTGCACTTGTACTAATGGGTAAATTGCGAGTTTCCAAGCTTACGATAAATCTGATCATGACCTCTTGGACAGATTGCGAGAACAGCCAACATAATCACTTCTGGAGTAGTTAACACCTTTTTACGATACGCAAACATAACAAAAACATCATGTAATTCTCGTCTGCGCCGGAGAAAATTTCGTGCTTTCTAAGAATCATAACCATTAAAATTTACCATCCCCAGGCCGGTAAAAACTTAAGCATTAAAAGAGGCTATGTAAGAGGAATAGCTGAAACCGAATGGTGTCATTCTATCTTCTTTCCCCTGGTTTTACTTCTCTACAATGCTACAGGAATATCATTCACTGAGTCTGGCTTCAATGATGTAGGAGCCTTTGTCTTCACCCATTCACTCGGGAAATGTAAAATCTGCCATCAGTTATGGAACATTGAAATTGATTGCCATGAGCCATTCGGTTATTCTACCACAACTTGATTTTCTACGCTGCTAGGCTCTGGAGGATTTCAAAGTCTTCTTAAATCACAGAAAGGCTTTTTCAGGTCGTTATTTACATTGTGTACTACAAATCCATAATATTTAACTTCATTCATGGCAGAGGAGATTATTGTACCCCTACGAAAAAACATCTATGAAATAAGACAATGGCCCTCTTCGTCCTAAATTTCAGAGACATGTGCATGTGTCCTGTCAGGGAACGTAAAAAGTCAGTGAAGAGACCAGAGTAAGAAAAATAAGATTATTTGGTAGCCCATTGGTGACAATTTGCAATATTATTACTTCTTGTCATTTCCTTAATTTCTAACGAGTAGCGACCATAGTTAACGCTTATTAGTTAATGATAAAAACATGTTTGAAATGACACTAGTTTGCCCTAATAAAACCTTACAATCAAGCAACATTGATGGACTGAGGCCAAGCCCAAAAAGACAATTAAAATTCAGCAGTGCTTTCAATAACACCCGGCACCCGCCCGCGCTCCGGCGGGTACTCTGTTGTGAACTGCCGGGTACAGAACAAAAAGGTAAATAACATAACAGAGAAAATAACAATCAATTTGGAACTGGAGTATTGACCCCAGTTATTTTTTTTATTTTTCTATGGTCTTTGTTTGTTAGATTCACTCTTTCACTAGCAGTTTTCTTTCTATGACTGTTTCGCGTGATCCATAAAAATTAATCACGCTCGAAGTAGAAATACACATCGTCGGTTACCTAAATAATTTTCAAACAAATTCGTGTTGAACTAAAATCATTAAATACTTTTAGATAAATAGAACAACAGCAGTTCTTCTCAACTGCTGGTTAGAAAACAAAATTGAAAATCAAAATTAGTTAAAACAGCCCGCTTGTTGATAGCACACGTAAATCAAATTAGAATTTTTTTTGCAGAGATGTTACCCTTGCTTGAAGACGCTTAACCTAGACTTGGCTGAGAAGAGAACTACACAAAGGCTGTTAAACACCTAGCGTCTAAATCTTGCTTAAAAAGCTACATTTGCTGAAAAATCGAAGAAGACCTTGTTTACGCTAACATGACGACTGCTTACGATCCGATATGAATCACGAGCCGTGGGAACAGCTAAAATTCATTGGCTGATTGATTTAATTCAATTACCTTATGTAGACATTTTAATGTACAATTCTGCCGAAAAGAATCCTGAGGTTTTTCCAGGAAATAAAACTAGTGGAATTTACTGCCGCAAATCTTTAATTTCACACAGTAACAAAAAAACGAAAACAAAAACAAAAACAAAAACTTACGATCACAAAAAATGCGTTCAGCGTTCGAAGCAGGAGACTGAGAAGTTTGTTTCCAATTGCAGGCAGAAGAAACCTCTGTAAACAAAGATTAGGCGAGTGCAGACTGTAATTTGATTCACGCATGATATTATCTAGTTTTATATTTGTTGACTGCCTGTTGAAAGTATCGAGTATTATGCGCTGTTGGATGGTTAACACCATTCTGGATCTTTCTATGATTTTTTGGAAGCTGAAGTGAGACCTCAAACACGTAGAGGTCTTTTAGATTTCTTTCTTTACCTTTACAAACAAGGTTTGAGTAAAAAACTATTGATATTGTCTTATCATACCGTAAACCAAATTTCCAGGAAAAATAAGATTTTGAGTTTGTGAGAACATACTGATTGAAATTTTTAGTAACAAGTTACCATAGGCCCTTTCAGAGGAGTTTTAACGTGAAACTCAGGCAGCAGGTTTGCAAGTCAGCAAATGGAGGATTTTGATTAGAAATAAATAATCAGTTAAACAATTGTTACAAAGTAGGAGACTAATAGTAAATGTTCATTTACCAAAGTTCGCCACAGAAAACTCTGTTTGAATTGGAACAATTGGAACTAATGGGCTCCAATGGAACTAATGGGCTAACGAGATCGAAATTGTTTTTCATATTATCCTCCAGCGAGTGCTTTACCGAGGTAGCCACCTCCTTCAAATCTTATTGAAAGCATTATCAGCCTGATGACAATGTAAGAAAGTGCCATTTCTGGCCTCATTTGTTTCCGTATTACTGTTCCCAGCAACTGACCTTCTGCTGTACTTTTTTCAACTGAGGCCGTAAGAAAACCAAGCTTTTCTCTCATCTCTTTCATTTCACTCTCTATCTTCCCGGTTGTATCTGTGAAATGTAAATTCACATTGGCTCGGTTAGCTGTTGTTTTGGTAAGTGTAATAAGAGACCAAAAAAGCAAAGCATAAATAATATTCCTCACAATTAGTAACAAAATAGGAGCTAACGAGGATAATATTTGGAAGACCATCTCGCAATAAGATTTGTTTTCCAGCCACGACAATGAAGTCGTTTGGGTCACCTTTGCTGCCTGCAATCACGCAGCCAGATTCTTATCACTATCAAACGTATCATTCTCAAAGAACGAGAAATCTTGGTAAAAAGACCTTGATTGAAACAATTATTTGACTCAATACGTCAAGGTGATCGCTCCGTGCATAACCCACGTCTCTTATTAGTGCTCTTAAAATCGCGTAAAATTGATCCACTGAGGTCAGACGCCAGGCCCAAACGACAACGACAATTTCAGCCCAATGAGCCTGTGAAGAAATGCATGTTATGACCCATTTTCGTTCTGTCTCCAGCAACTGACCTATGCACTTCTCTACTGCGGCCGTTAGGGAAGCAAGCTTGTCTTTCACCTCTTTCATTTCACTCTCTATCTTCCCGGTTGTTTCTCTCAAGTTTCTCTCGATAACGGCTTTCAAAGATAACATCTTCTGCATAGCATCTTTAATGTTCGCTGACAATCAAAAAAGAAAAAGTAAGTGGATCCACCAGTACAAAACCGCAGTTGTGTGTTTTTAAGGTAGAAAACAACAATATTCGTCAACGATTACTCAATGGCTCCTTCACAAGCTGCCCTTCTTGTCCAAATTAAACTTATACAATTTGGGGCCCTGCTCCTTTTATAAGACATTGAAAACAAGTCATCTTACCTTCCATTTCGTCTAATTTGTTCTTGATGCTATCGTCGTCTTTCTTCCACTGCTCCATCAGCTCACGATAATGCTCCTCGATATCCGGATCCATGCAGTCGTGCTCAAGATTGTTGATATCTGCTCGAAGATTGGCTCCTCCCAGTCTCACCAAAGCTTCTCGTATTTCCTGCCAATAAGCACTGAAGCTAATGTCATCAACAGCGGCTTGAGAAGCATGGCCGTATACAGTGTTCCTGTAATACTTCACTCTCGCGATGTCATCTGCGATGCTTATGTTTGTAGGTGGGGGAAGACGATCCCATCCATTGGCAGGAGGGCCCAAACCACAGATATTTCTAAGAAGCACGGTTAGAAGTGTGATATCGAAGGTTGCAGAAGACACGGGTGAGTGAGCAGGATAAAGCTTCCCCCATTGAGTAGGATTCAGCACTTTCTTCTTCCCTCTGTACAGTGATTGCAATGTAAGGTAGTGCACAGAGGTACTTCCCAAAACTGTGTGTAGAGTCGCTGGTGGATGAACTTTATCAAAAGTGGATCGCAGCACCTGAGATCCAACATCCACCAAAAGACGGCACAGCCTAGCATAGTTGGTTGTCTCTTTTGAAGAGGGCAATGACGAGGGAGCAGCAGCCATGAAAATAACCTCAACAAGAAAGTTTCTGTCGAGCATGAAAATAAATATTAGGCAAAATTAGTACATACCACTCTTAAAAAAAAGCTTTTGAGATCTTGATACTGAGAATGTCAAATGTTGGTAATCATCATGGGTGTCTTATCTCCTGAAGTCCCTATCACCAGCGAAGGACTATATTTTGGACATTTTGAAAGGACTTTAACGAGAGACGTCTGATCTCATTACAACCCGTCAATAGTTGTCTTCCGATTAAAACAATGCAAACTATAAACAAAATTAGAGAGAAATAGCTAGTTTTGGGATTTTTATGGAACTGTAACCAAATAAGTATGATCTCAATACACCCATGAATAGCTATAATTCAGTTCACCCCTGGCAAACTGCCAACAAAAGTATCCGGAGACAAAACACGAATTAAATGTTGAAGGGGAATCAATTCACGAAAAATATTTCCTTTCCTCCCGAGTGCGTAAGAAGATTCCCGGCGAACAGATAGGACTTTAAATTAAAGAAATGTTCTTGATCTTAAAACAAACATGATGAGTCATACTCCAGTTCATTCATAACAGACTGCACACAAAAGCATTGGAGATAAAACGCAACTGGAATGTTAAAAGGCCAGCAAGTCACTAGCAAATATTCCCTTTCCTTTTTAGTACAAGAGAGGACTTGCCAGTAGATGGGCAGGCAGGTGAACAGACAAGCAGGCTACACAGCCAGGCTGCAAGGTAGGCACATAGTGTGTAATGTATGTGAAACAGTGCTATCTAACCACAAAATCAATAATACTACGACCAACAGTAACATCTGTTGGATTGGGATATCATTATTAAGAGAGGTTGTCAGTAATTTTCAAGAATCCGGCGACAGAAGCAAAAATTTAACTTTTTTTTTATTTGCTCCAAACGACCCTTTGGTGAACTGTTTTCAAAAATAGTATTCAAAAGTTCCAGCGAGTTTTTATTTTGGCAAAAAATTCGAAAGTTCGAAATCGGCCAAAACGTACCTAATTTGCGTAATTTCTATCGGGCTTTCAGTGCATTTTCACAACGCTCGTACAAGACAACGCAAAATTATCTTGGATTCATTTTTTTATAAGTTGTTTTTCATTCCTTGGAATAGCTTTCCAACTATATTTAATCTCCAACTAAACTTTCTTTCGTTTGTAACCACCTGCGTAAAGTACACTATATTTTGTATTCCGTTTGTACGCTGAATTTTGCCATATTTCAGACGACCGTAACATCGGGGGTATACAAATGTACATAAGCTAAAAGAGCTCTTTTCAATGAGCAATTCTTCGTGTTTATCACGTAAAAATCTTATTTTTGGCCAGTGAAAAGCGAGCGCGCCAGACCAAAATATACAGCGTGCATTTTTACGGAGTTCGGCCATTTTCTTTGCTGTACTCCTATTGCAAATCACACGCTATTAGGACAAAACTCGACGTGTTTGGTCTCTACTTCTGTTTTGATTCATTTAAATATACCAATTTTAACTTTAAAATTACCCTACCTTTATTGTTAAGTGAACCAACCACCGTTTTAGGTAAAGTTTTTAAGTTTATTTTTCTCGCGTGCTTAATAAACAAATCGCTGTTTACAAAGATACCAGCTCTGTCGACGTGTTTTTAGCCGAAATTGGCCCGTCGCTTATATTGTTCTTTAAATTATAATCTATCCCACTGGCATAACTTTAGAGTATATTACATGTACGTATAAATGTTGTTGTAAATAAGTGAGCGTGAGCTAAATAAAATCTTCGCACACATAAAGTATTCAAAACGTGTAGTTGTCGCAAGGAAATACTCGCTTTTGCATGAACCTCGTGTATGGATTACCGTAGGAGACCACTTTCTAACCCTGCTGAGAAATTATTCTCATGTAACATATAGAGAAATGCACTTACGTATATGTAGTCCATGTTTTCGAAGTAGATTATATCTGCAGAGCTCAGATTCCCCAGGTAAAGGTATCCTGAATCAGTTTCCACAACGAAAATACAGTTAGCATGCTTATTGCGTGACAAATGAAATTTGACGCACCAGCCGAAAACAGGTGGACTACACAAACATGCTATTTTAGGGTCTGTTTACATTGAGGTGGGGAACCCCAGGTAGGTGAGGTAACCCGCTTAGCCGCGGTCGAAAAATAAAACGCGTTTACATGCAATCTAACAACTCCGGGATGCTGGGGTGAGGTTTCTCGAGGTTATTGTTGCGCTTACAATTAGGGAGTTTGAGCATAGGCGTTCCAAGTTCACTTCTTGAGAAAGACGAAAGATTAATTCTCGGACACGTATGTATTTATTCATGAAAGCGTCACGCGTTGTGTTACGCGGTGTTAAGGTTACGCGAGGAACCGTTGACGTATTACGCTTTTAGGAATAGTTTGTGAAACGAAATATGGTCGATTTACAACGCTAAATATTCCGAAATGTGAACATTTTACAATCCTTGTGTGTCCGTTGCGATTCTAGTGATTTCTGCCACGAGACGGCTAGGAAATTTACAAAGTTTTAAAACATAAGTGTTTCGCTTTGGAGCTTTTTGTCATGAAAGCGACCCCGGCTAAGCGGGTTTCCCCACCTTGAGACGTTTACATGGCAAATTGTCACCTGGAGGACAGGTAGGTGAGGTAACCCGCCTAGGTGGGGCAGCACGCCTGTCCATATAATTTCTTAATTTATCTTGATCACGTTTACATGATAGGTCTACCATGTAGGGTAACCCTGTCAGCCAGGGTCGCGTTCATGGCAAAAAGCTCCAAAGCGAAACGCTTATGTTTTAAAACTTTGTACATTTCCTAGCCTTTTCATGGCAGAAATCGCGAGAAACCGCAACGGACGCACAAGGAGTGTAAGACGTTTACATTTCGGAATATTTAGCGTTGCAAATCGACCTTATTTCAAACTATTCCTTATAAGGTTTTAGTCAATGGTTCCTCGCGTAACCTAACACTGCGTAACACAACACATGACGCTTTCATGAATAAATACATACGAGTCCAAGAATTAATATTTCATCTTTCTCGAGACGTGAGCTTGGGACGCCTATGCTCAAACTTCCTAATGGCAAGCGCAACAACAACCTCAATAAACCTCACCCCAGCACCCCGGGGTTGTAAGATTGTATGTAAACACGTTTTATTTCTCGACCACGGCTGGGCGGGTTACCTCACCTACCTGGGGTCCCCCACCTCCATGTACACAGGCCCTTACATGTAATTTGCTCTAACGTTATGCCCGTGGGATAGATTATAAATTAGAGAACAATATAAGCGACGGGCCAATTTCAGCTAAAAACACGTCGACAGAGCTGGTATCTTTGTAAACAGCGATTTGTTTAGCACGCGAGAAAAACAAACTCAAAAACTTGCCTAAGTCGAGGACGCAGCTGGTTTAACAGTAGATATTTTAGGAACCGTAGTTTGACTTTCAATGGTGATCAAATTATAGCTAGGCTTCCTGGCCAGTCGGGCAGAACCAAATGTTTGTCGAAAATTATATGAGGCACACAAATCAACCCTACAACGCTGGAACAAATGGCAGGGATAGCTTGATTATTTGTCTGTAGGCAAAGCTTTGAAGAAAAACCAGAGCTTCTGCCGCGATATTTAAAAATACCCAGAGATTTTAGACGGTAATAGAGAGAATTGTTAGACCACCGGTAGTTCTGAGCGCGAATAACAAATAGCTCTTCTTGGGTGTAAACCTTGCGAGCGACAACGTTTACCAGTCCAATTGGGATTGTGGAAAAGGAGTATCGAGCAGGCATAGAGTCAAAACTCACAGCAGAGGGATGGACATCCAGCAGGGAACAAGGAGGTCCAGGATTTCTCTCGATATCCATACAGATGGTTAAATCTCTCGAGGGCAACAGCAAACACGTACAGCCATGTTTGTTCCAAGTAGTGATAGGTTGATGAGGAATGAAACATGAGCGCCCGTTGTAGCAAGAAAAACATCGTTTCGTCGGGGTAAGCTGATTGACCGATAACGGAGCTCGAAAAACACATAGTCAAGAGCAAAAAACTAACAAAATTGCGGAGACCTAAAAACGTGACAGCCATTATGACGCGCATGACAAACAAACTAACATGATACCTATGCTGTGGTGACATGACAACTAACATGGTACCTACACTGTCATAACTTGACTTCCATCATGGTACCTACACTGTGATGATTTGACTATCATTGTGGTACCTAGACTATGGTGACATGACTACCATCATGGTACCTACACTGTGATGACTTGACCACCATTGAGGTTTTTACACTGTGGTGACATGAGTATCATCACGTTCCTTCACTATGGTGACATGATTACCATCATGGTACCTACTCTGTGATGACTTGACTACTAATGTGGTATGTACACTGTGATGACATGACTACTATCATGGCACCTACACTGCGGTGGCATGACTATTAACATGGTACCTACACTGTGATGACTTGACTACCATTGTGGTACCTACACAGTGGTGACGTGACCACCATTATGGTAACTACACCAGGATGTGACTACCATTGTGGTTCCTTCACTATGGTGACATGACTACCATCATGGTACCTAGACTGTGATGACTGAACTACTATTGTGGTATGTACACTGTAAGGCATGACTACCATAATGGCACCCACATTGAGGTGACATGACTTCTAACATGGTACCTACACTGTGATGACTTGACTACTATTGTGGTACCTACACTGAGGTGACATGACTATCATAATACCTATACTGGGGTGACAAGACTACCATAATGGTACCTACACTGTGATGACCTGACTACCATGGTGTTGACATGATTACTAACATGGTACCAACACTGTGATGACTTGACTACCATTGTGGTACCTACACTGTTGTGACACGACTACTAGCATGATACCTACACTGTGGTGACATGACAACTAACATGGTACCTACACTGTCATAACTTGACTTCCATCATGGTACCTACACTGTGATGATTTGACTACCATCATGGTACCTACACTTTGATGACTTGACTACTAACTAGAGTTCTTACACTGTGGTGACGAGTATCACCATGTACCTACACTGTGGTGACATGACTACCATTGTGGTACCTACACTGTGGTGACATGACCACCATCATGGTAACTACACTGAGATGACTTAACTACCATTGTGGTTCCTTTACTATGGTGACATGACTACCATCATGGTACCTATACTGTGATGACTTGAATACTATTGTGGTACGTACACTTTGGTGACATGACTACCATAATGGCACCTACACTGAGGTGACATGACTACCATCATAGTACCTACACTGAGGTGACATGACTATCATGGTTCCTATATTGGGGTGACATGACTACCATAATGGTACCTACACCGTGATGACATGACTCCCATTGGGTGACATGATTACTAATATGGTACCTAGACTGTGGTGGTGTGACTACCATGATGGGACCTGCTGCACTGTGGTGACATGATAACCAGCATGGGACCTATGTTAAAGTTAAAGGATGGGGTGTGGAGGGTTAGTCAATCAATAGGTTTGAGATCTGTATATCCTTTACCAGAATTTATTATTAAAAATTAACCTGTCTCCAGGATTCTATTTCCACAGCTCAAGGTTTTGGTAGATCTAAACAAGATATGGGCATGCGCTTTTCTTCCCTCATCAAGGTTTGTTCAATACTACACATAATTTTTCAAAAATGTTTCAATTTTTTTGTTAGGATAAGACACTGGTCAGGTGATGTGAGATGGTGCTTTGCAAATTGTACAGCTAAGAGCATCAGTTGACCAGTATAAATTACTTTGAGATTGCTTAGCTTTACAGAAGCAACTTTTAATATGTGGCTGCTTTAACGATGAAATTGTTTTTAACATATTAGTAAACAAGATTTTGAATCAATATCTTCCTTAGAACACATTCAGAACTCTGTTGGAAAAAGTTATTAAAACAAATTAGAGAAACTGTATTTGTCAATTTGTTTTTATATCGTTAATTAATCCTTTTACTCCCAAGATCTTATTGCTTATTCTTCTTAATCTCTGCTATACACTTCTCATGATGTTAGTTGAATCACTTGAAATCAAAGACTGTCAGAGACTTTTTGTTCTGACTATTTTTAAGTAGAAATTTCATGCCTTGGACAAACAAACCCAACACCTAATTAATATTTCTTTTTTCATGATTGTTGTTGCTGTTTTTCTAATTTTTTGCTCTGTTTTTGTGACTGATTGCTGTAAGTTGTTTTGCTGTTTTTGTTCTAACAAAACATTTTTGTAAGAGTTCCGATACTTATGGATCATCTGCACACTCTGCAAACATTTGGCATGTGGACATTTGACAGAGGTGGTCACTATTCCCTCTGAGAAATAACACCTTTTAAATGACTTCTTTGGTTCGCTTTATTTGCAACCCTGACCCAAAAATATTTTTCAAACAAGACTTGTTAGACTGAGTTTCTTTCCATAACTTAATTTCTTAAATGTCCCAATCACAGGACCTCTTGGAAAATATAACTTCTTTTTATTTAGGTGCAAAATACAAGTCCTTCTTTATATAAAAATGAAAAGTGCAAGTCACACTTCAATAACAACAGCTCCAAAGTTTACTTGCTGTTCTTCTCAGAGTCAGCTATCAACAAAATTGTTTTATCCTTTGTAGGTCCAGTATAAAATTTTACTTGTAGTATAATATGACAACCTTGTATCTTTGATGTCAAAACCCCTTTCAAAGCTCAGGAACACTTTGGACTGCACATAGCCATTTGTAGACAAGAATTCCAATGCACCTCTGTAATTGCACATAGTGGTTCCTGTCTCCATTATGAGATGTGCTTAACTCTGTTGGCACCACTGCTAGTTCAGTGGAAACAACAGACTGAGGCATTGAGATGGCTGTGTTGGAATGTGTTACTGAACACCTGTTATGGTTAAACTTTGATGATTTGGGTACTGGTACACTGGGATCATCTAGGTATCTCTTATACTTCCTAATGTGGTATCCTTTTTTTACAAAAATGAGGGTAAAACACAATTTGTAATCACATTCAAAATTGTTATTGCATTATTTCTCACATTTGCCATGAACACAACTCAAATCATGCATTTGTAGTATGTTCCATTCTTGTCAATTATTTCTATATAGAGTGAGTTGACATCATTATTTATATCATCATCAGAACATGGATCCAAGGCATCCATCATCCAAAAACAGAGAATCAGTCAGAGAAGTCTTTGAATGTACTTTTCATGGGTTGATCGCTTGTGTGTTAAGTTATTTCTTTTCACAACTGTTTTGCTTAATCTTACATTTTCTAAAGACAGGTTTATTATGGTTCAATGGGAAAATGAGAACAGCATGAGTGTTGTCAATGAAAAGAAAGTCATTGGCACCATGGAGTTAAAAGAAGGGACAACAGTTGACATATCGACTGGTACAAACTAGAGTTGAGTGGCCATTTATAAAGCTCCTATTTTGAAAGTTTGTAGTGAGTACAAATTGCAATATTTGTTACATGATCAAAATCTTACCAAAGAATAGATATAATGGCTTAATTAAGCTTATAAAATGCTCAGCACAACTGAAACTCAACTTTACATTCAAATGTTTGCAAACAAGAGTTTTATCCAAAGAAGTAACAACCACATAAATTCAATTCAGAGCCTGACTCTGGGAGCAAAAGGGTTAAATACTATTTGTATCATCATCCAAAATTAAATGATTCATTTAAAAACTATTTTTTGACTGATGGTATTCGTGGCAATAAATATAATTCAAATTATTGTATTTTATTTAAAAGAATCAACAGATTTTGCTCACAATTTGTGTCAAACCAAATTTAATGATTCATTAGGACTATTTCATATGAATAGCTGTAATTGAGGATAATTCTTATGAAGTTTTCAAGAAAAGGAAAAGAAATCAAATTCCATCCTAATATTAAATACATGTAAACCTGAGTTAAGCATGTATATAAATTTCATTGAATACTTGAATTTTTAGCTGGGATTTTTTAATTTTTATTAGTATTCATTTTATATTAGTGGCCTCAAATTCTTGCCGAAAATTCCCAGTAATTCTTGCACATTCCCAGAAATTCCAGAAAAAACCTAGGAATCTCTAGTAAGTTTTTAGATTTATGGCCTTACAGGAAATTTCATCCGGGCTCTGAGTTAGAATTTTCTGGGAATTCTGTGGAATTCCAACTCCTGTTGGCTATTAACTTGAAATTTCTGGGAATTTCTAGGTTTTTAGAACCATAGTTGATACAATTGGGAATTCCCAGTCGGAATTTACCGAGAAAATTCACAATTCTTATTCCAAGGAATTCCTAGGAAAAAATACCTAGGAATTACTAGGAATTTAATCCTGGGAATTCCTAGGAATTCCAAAATCCATTTTGCAAGAGAACTTATCATTGCGATGCAAATAGTGCTATAGAAATACTCAAATTATTATCATAATTATTTGTGTTTCCATAATTTTGCTGGATTAGCCACCTCAAGCAAATTCTTGGACTGAATTTGTCTAAGTTTAACTGGTAATTAGGTTGTATCTGAACTGAGTTGATTTTGTAAATTACCTAGTCTAAAAATTTTCTAGAGTGAATAAGGTTTCTGGCGTTTGCCTTTCATCAGATGAAATTAAATAACAATTTTGTTTAATCTACAACTGTTTTATTGTCCATGTTAAGAATGTATTGCATTGCAATTAAATGTCTGAAACTAGAAAATTATTGCCAACTCTCCTCACCAACAAGCTGGGTTTTAATACAAATAACCCTTTGTAACCAAAAGATAAATAGACTAAGCGAAACAATTCTTAAAAATAAATACTCCAAGATCGGTAAGGGAAAACAGCTCACTTGAATTAATTTACAATGATTCGGCTGATTGCATTTGTCACATGTAGCCATAAAAGCATTCGAAACCATGAAGCTCAAAAATAAACAACACCAGAGACTGCAATTTCAACACGCTTCAGAAAACACATGAGTTCCCGGAGAAGGTTTTACTTGCGAGAAACTGAGTAATTCTGACACTCCTTAAGAGGAGGTACGATTTCATTGTCAGTTTCGATTGCGTTAAAAAATTGGTTTTATACCATCTATAAACTTCCGCCTTCAACTAAAACGCATCTCGTCTTCGAAAACTTATGTGCCACCGCTGAACTATGGCACACAACAACTGCTACAAAATGATACAGCCACTCTGATTGCAAAACAGATCCATACTAATGTCCATGATTCGCTTACAATGTTTATCGATGTTGAATGTAATACGAGCAGAAATTAAATTTAGATGTATATCAAATAATTGCGTCACTGACTTACTCTAAAATGATCTTCGAATCGAATAATGACACAGTCTTTACCAAGAGGGTTCAATGATGACCCTGCAAAGAGAAACATTTTGCAACTGTGTCAAAGAAACTGCATTCCTTGCTTCAATAATTTGAGGTAAACTCTAAGATTGGAGAATCAATGCACGGATCGAACTGTAAAATCTTGCGTCATCTTCTCCACTCTACTTAGAACACCTAACTTCACCTAAATACTCCAAAATCGGGAAGCGTAGAACTCTTAGAACCTATCTCTTTCGGCGCCCTTTGAGAAATATTTCATTTTTTGACAATTTCCCACTTGGAAAGCAATCTCCACAAGAAGGGCAAATCGTTTTCCTGTTCAAGGATCCGTCCAGAGGCGATCGAAACAGTGATTGCTGTGTCTGCGTCAACTAACAAAATCACAATAGTTTCAGCTCGAAAAAACCTCGGATGGATTTCTGTGAAAAGCAATCTACCGTATATTTCAAGATCTCGGCGCCCAAATGAAACTAAGAATTGTGGTATCAAGCGTGAAAATGCCTTCCTGTTTATCGTGCTTCAGTGCCATAACGTGATACCGCTAACGTTAAATTATGTTGACGTCTTTGATCATGTGTAAGAGTACAGCCACAGTGTAAAAGGAACCTTCGGAACGATTATGCTTTAATTTCACTTACCTATGTTATCCTCCTCACGTCTGAGGCCGAAACGGTCATCGAGTTACGTAGTCAGCTGATGAGAAGCTTAAAAGCAAGGAAAACTGACGAGTAAAGCGTGCAAAGCATCCTGGGCAAGATCATGTGACTTATACGATTGCTCCTTCTCAAGTTGCTCCCTCTCGTCTTAGAGACCTCATTATGCAATCAATTTGAGACGTTTATCATCTTTTGCAGTGTGAAAAAATTAAATCTTCGGATATACTGGGTATAACTCGCTGATTCAAACGGTCAAACGCTCTCTCTTCAGAGTAATAAAATTAAAGTAAGTAAGAAGATAGTTTTCCTCGAGGTTTTCATGATACGCCGATCCCACCCACAAGATATTTCTGCAAAGAAAGGGTTGTTAAGACCCGTTTAAACGGTTTCAACATTTGCTTCAACTTGCATTCAACACTTTGTTGAACCAAATGTTCGGTGCGTTTGAACATTGTCGAAAACGTAAAAGTTGTTGAAAGCTTGTTGAAAACGTGTTGAATCAAGTTTAAATTGGTTTAAACTTTCATTCAACATCGATCCAATTTTTCCTTTGTTCTCGAAAATGTTGAATGGCCCGTTTAGACGATTTCAATATTTGCCCAACATCCAACTTGAACGAATGTTGGTCAAATGTTGAATCCGTTTAATCGGGCCTTTATTAATCACGCGCCATCCTGAAATAATTGTGAGATGTTTATCGTCTTCTGTGGTGTCACGGCAAGAACTGGAGATATGACGTCTTGGGATTTTTTAGGCAAAAAATAATTTTATTTTCAAACGCTTTGTTCTTTCCCTAGTAGTCTAGCAGTTATCGACCAAAATTGCTCAAATTGATGATAAGCATGGAACTTTGCCAAAACTCTTATGACCCTATGACTTACATTTTCTGATATAGGGCCAATCCAAATTAACTTCTTGAGACTAGAACCACGCGTGTCAAAAATTCGCTGACATGGAAGGCTTTTGTCCCAAATTTCCCCAAGCAATGTCTTTTAAGAGGATTTTCTACCCTCAGCCTCGCTTTCATGTCAGCGAATTTGAACAATTCAGTGATTTTTTTGGTCAATAACAGCTGGAATATAGTGTATGCAGCACCCGATAATCTCTAAGGCGAACGTCGATCTACGAAGATGCTCCGAAATAAACAATAAGTGACATCGGGTCAAACTCGGGTGAAGTTCGGCATTTTCTCGTTACCATCACTCACTCACTTACTCATTAACATATATGGCTTCGCCTCCTATGGGAGGAAGTAACCACAAAAATTAAAAATGTACGATCCCTGGCTTTTGTACAGATCGAGAAGACGCTCATCCAGGTACGTGAGGAAGAAAAAAACCGACTGTGCAAATTGGAGTGCCATAGTTTTTGGAGGCGCGCGAGAAGATAAAAAATCGAGCGTGAGTGGAGAGGGAGGACACTAACTCTTGCTTTTCTGGTACTTTTTCTCCTCCTTACGAGTGGCTCTGAAAATCACACTGCGTTTATAGTTAAAAGAAAAAGCGACTGCCATTAGTTCATCACAGGATATAAATCTTATCTTTTTCTCTCTTCTTATTTTTATTTTTATTTATTTTTATTTTTTTTATTACATTTTATTTGTTCTGTTTAATGTCTTGCGTCGTCAGACAGATGACTTTTGAACACCAAATGGTTAGCGCACCATATTTCTTTTCCCCTTAGAATTTCGCCAGTTCCTCGATGAATTTACCAATTCTGACGGTGAGATATCTTCCCTTTTGAATAATAAGTTAATGTAGTGATGAGTACAAAGTAAAAACGTGACTAGATTGTTGTACGCCGAGGTTTCCCTACTAAGAGAACGTACAACTTGTCGATTTCATGACGTATTTTGTTCTGTATGGTTCGGCTAAGAAAAGTACAAAGTTTTAAAACGCACGTGCTGCGCTATTCTTTTGCCCATTAGATCTTTGGATTCGCTATGTTCTCATTGCCGTCGCCGTTGTGATTTTTTAAAAGTTTCTAGTATTTTCTTGAAGTGCGCGTGAGTAAATTTTGTAGATACAAATGTATTTATGACGTCAATTTCGTACTTCGAATTCATTGACTTCGTTCAGCTCTGCGTTAAAACACTTTTTTGTTTGGGGCTATAGACTAAATTTGATTATCAATTGTTTTCAAAAGAGGGGTAATTTCCAAGTTTGTAGGGAATCTCCTCCACCGCGACTTTGCCGTAAATTAAGGTAAGTAATGCTGTATTTTCTCTATGTAGAAACTAAAACTGTTTCAATGTCTGAAACTCGAAATGCGCTGTTTAAAATGTTCCTTGATTTAACAATTGCTCTTTTTTTGGGTGTCAATACTTTTTTTTTCCTGGGAGTAATCACTTTTGTTTCCGTTTGATAAATCTCTGTAGCTGTATAATGGCGATCGAAATTTGAAGATTGTCAAGTTATTACCAAGCCGGAATAACTTCTAAACATGAAGATTATATTTCTCGAAGATAGTACTGAAAACTGAACGCAACTAAAATAAGGAAGAAATCGCAATTTGAAATGTTCCACGTCCACAACTGTATTTTCGAGGGGATTAATTATCATAATCTGTAGCACGATATTATCTCTACCGATAGAGAATCGCCTTTCTAACCTAGTTTATGTAACACAGAGGTTAACGAAATACTCAGCTTCAAAGGGGGCGTAGTGATTGCTATGATTGAAACAATCTATTGGAGTGCATTGTGGTGAGAGCACTAGAAGTAAATACACAAAATTCCTCCATATTTACCTAACAATGCACTTACAATTTCTCCGAATGCTCTCAGACTCCAAACTTGCCAGCATGAAGGAAAAAAAACTGAAAGGAGAGAAAATCGATAGACAAACACAGTTATGCAAGGTTGCGGAAAGATCATCAAGAAGAAAAATAGCCTCCGAATGAACCAAGACTGTATAGCAAACAGAGTGAAACAAAAAAAGAACAAACGAACAAAACAACTGCCCCGAAAGCTGGAAATCACTTTTGCGAGCTTCTACAGTTCAAACTTTTTTTCTGGGGGAGTGTGAACGATCCATTTACAAAAAAAGTGTCCAAACTCCGTTGAAAAAATACTGTATATTAGACTTGTTAAAATAACCACAACATTAGCTTAAATTAAAACATCAAAACTTCTTTAGATTTCAAACAAAGGGGTTACAAATTTGCATAAACGAAAGCTCAAAACAACTAAAAACAACTCCGTAAAACAAAACAGCAAAAGTACGCGAAAAATGTCCACGCCAGTTTTTAATGTCAAGGTTAGAGACGTGATTGGGTAATTTATGAAATCACGCGTGTTGCGCTTGAATGCAAAAAAAATTAATTTAATTAATTAATTAATCAAAAATTTAAAAACGAAACAGATTTTCTACAGGGAGCATGTACTCAGGGGCCCATTTCTCGAACGTCCCGGTAACTTATTGGGCCCGACGCCATATTTAAAAGTCAAAATTTAAGAATGGAGAAGCACGCTATAGCACTCTAACCAGTCCATTTTGTTTTTTAAGCCAATAGTGTTGAAAACTTTTGAATCTCCCATCTTAAATTAAAACAGAAGAGCTTACGGGCTCGTTGGATGACCTTCGAGGAACTGGCCCCATACCCCCTTATGGGGAGAAAGGCTTTATAGCCTTTTTTCTGGGCGCAGCTGCTTATTGCTTATGGGAAAAGTCATGGAAACCCCTGCTTTAGAACTTAGTGTGAGTGGAGGACCATGCCTTACCTTTACTACTGAAGAAATATAAGATGCGTCAGCATTCTTCTCTCTTTAAAGCTATGAGTTCACATAAAGTTTGGGTGAGAAGATGGCTGACGCTTCGTTGAAGGAAGAGCTAAACATCCCTAACTTACTTTTTTGAAAACTTTTTAAATGAAGCTAGGATCTAGCACGCAGAGTTGGTGGTATTATTCATACACGAAGACAAGAAATCTTCTTGTGCAGAGAAGAGAAATAAAAACATTATCATTGTTTTCTCCAGGTGTAGCTTAAGACTCTTATTGTCCCTATGGTAATACACTTGGGGTCGAGGATCTTCCCCATCCCTCCCTCAGTTCCTCAAGAATAAAAGACTCTGGGGAAATGAATTCTCGTCAGATAATATTTTTTAATCAGCTGAGTTGATAATACAAAGTAACCAAAGTAAAGGGTTTCTAAAGCTGATGATTCGAGCGTTAGCCCTTCGTCATTCGCTCTGACGATGGGCTAACGCTCGAAACGACAGCTTTAGATGACATTTACATTGTAAAACAACTCCCCCCGGCCCAACGCAGCACCACAGTTTCTCTTTAAACCCTCTCTGTTCAGTTCTTATTCGTGTCAGTTCTTCCTTCTTACGTAAGAAAAACTGATGGGCAGCTTGGAAGTGATATTTACCACCATCCATGCCTTTTCCAAAAAGAGCATATCTCTGTTACATTGGAACTCAAATCTTTATTTGTTCTTCCTAATTAAAAAGATAATAATAATAATAATAATAATATTACAACTGACACAATAGAAAAGAGAAGATCATTTTGCACTTGTGAAGCTGATTGACCACGCTACCAGAGATCAAGACATAAGAAACATAAAGAAGCGGAATTTATACCCTTACCCACACCGAACCATCCTTTCCTCGCCTTTCCCATTCACAGTAAAATGTTATCATTTACATCCTTAAATCAACCAGTCCTCAGTTGCTCCAGGAGAGGGTTTGACGAGGGCACATTGCGTCAAGGGAAGACCGAACTTATGTGCTTCCTACCAGCATTTACCACAGCGTACCCACAAATTTCATGATGATATTACTTCTCCCCAGTCTCTCATTGTCTTTAAATGTCAAATAAGTATGGACTCGTTAGGAATGCTCTCTGGGAAATATTATGCAACTTGATTTTTCGATTTTGCCTTATATGAATGATACGATTCTCAAAAGGGTTGAACATAAGCTCCTACTCGCTCTTCCCCCCAAGAAAGCATATTGACTCTGAGACAAATCGAGAAGAAGTATGTTCTCTTACGGACTGATTGATTGATTGATTGATAACTTTATCTGTATACAATAAAAAATTTCCTTCAGCACAATTTACAAGTAGAACATCTCATTCTCCTCAGCCAAACTAACTAATGAAATAAGATCAAACCTTTCAGGTCTTGAGGCTGTTTTTCAAGGACGCCGTATCTCATTCGAATTAGGATAACGGAGTTTGCTTTTAAATTCATATAAGGAAGTTACAGAACGCAGATCTGGGGGGTAGGCTTTTCCACACCTCAACACTTCAGCCAATTTAGATCAACATAAATTATTCCTTAGTTTGTCGAATTTCTCAAAAAGTTGCACGCCCGATTATTCACGTTTAATAGTGGTCACTAATCGTTTACTTGTCTAGTATTGAAATTAGATGAGATTGGATTTCTTCATTTATCTTGCCAATGCAAAAAAATTATACAGCAGAAAACAAAGCAGGCAATTTATGAAGACTGCTTAATGTCAATTAACAAAGTGGTACAAAAAATTACGGGTCCTGAGGGAGAATTCGGACTTGAAACCTCATTACGCTGAATCAAAAACCAGCCTGACAAAATATTTTATCAAAAAGACATTTTCAAACCGAAAAGACGTTTAAAAAATAATCGAATTAGTGGCTAAGATGAATAGCCCACTTCCGAGATTTGGTGTCGGAAATGAGGCTCAAAAACGAGGCTAATTAAAATGCGATATCGCTTTCGACAGCGTGAGAGCCTCGTTCTGGCAGATTTTAGAGTTTCGTCACCAGATCTCTAACTCGTGAAGACTCGAAAATGCGTTATTATCAACTTAACGTCTTGGAGCGCGCGCTGGAGTAATAATGACGTTTGAATTTTCATTATGTCGTCGGTTTCACATTTTTTCAGCTTCGCAAATCGATTCCATATTTTGCGCTTCGCGAGAAATTAACTCTTAGAAAAAAATGAAAAAGTTAGATATTCGACTGTTTTTGATCTTACTTTTCTTTGGAACATCCCCTGCCAAAAGTGTTACCAGCGAAAAGGTATGTTATGGCTTTATGAGTGATTACTTACTATTGGATGAGAATTTGAGATAGTTGCCAAGAATCCAAGACAGAGAATTTATGTGTCCTCCTTATTCTTTTAGAGTTTTGAAAACTTCCCTTTATTCTGAGAAGTTCTGATTTAGCAATTATCTGTGAAATTTATATTTGTTCTGCAGTAGGCTACCGTTTCGTTTCGTTATCATGCGTCGTTACAGAATGAACGTGAGGTGAAATTTGTTCGTAAAATCTGTTGATCTTTTCCTCTCTCACAAAAGCCCGCGACACACTTGGCGAAAATCGCCAGGTCCGCAAGGTGCAACTGATTGCAAGTTTCGCTGATTGCCGCGATCGGCGATTTTCGCTGGCGACAAAATCAGTTCGCCGCGATCGGCCAATAAAATTACCAAGTGTGTCACCGGCCCTAAAGAACAAAGAACCAAGTAAGCAAAAGAATTATGTCCCAGTAGTCACACTCATGAAAGATGACGATAGTAATTGCTCACGAGAGGAAATCCCACTCGACAACATTGTCGATGACACAGCGGATGTGATCAGAGGAAGTCCCTCTCCAATACTTATTATAGTTAGTGTATTTTTCTTTTTCTCACTTCAGGAGAGCAATACATTGCCGGTCGAGGAGAATCTTTCCCGAGAAGAAGTTAGATCCCTGACCTCGAGTGAAGTTTGTCGGGTATGTTTTGTGCTACAGTATCTTATACCGCAGGAGCACTTTAGCTAAGAGGATAAACCGAAGTGGTTTAAAGTGCGACTAGCGAGCGCACGCGCGTTTTGCAAGTATTTTTTTTAAAATTGAAAACAATCGTGAGCATTTCGTACGCGTGTGACTTACGTATGGACGAGTTTTTACTGTTTCCAGCTCTTCTCTTGTTACGTTTTTTGAGGTTATTCGTTTTGGAGTCAAGAGTTTCCGTTTGGCGGTATTTTCGCCTATTTTCTGACGGGGTGTGTTTTACATGTAGACCCATGATGCCTTTCAGGTTGCACTTGATATCAATCCCCCAATCAACCTAATAATAATAATAATATTCCAATGCCTATAAAGCGCAATATTCATATGGATATGATCTAATGCGCTCTGAAACAACTGAAATAAAATAAGTAAGCCTAACAATTAAAAACTAAAGATAAATTTGTATCTTCAGATCTCGCCATCATCAAAATTATTATCTCAAAATAATCTAATTTAGCTAAAACTTACCATTTAAAAAATAACATAAAATACTTTAAAAAGCAAAATTCCCATTATAGAATTATTAATGATATGATATAAAATAAAATGCCGAAATCCTAGATCGGTTTATTTTATATTTCAATATACTTTAGAAACTACATCTAAATACTCTTTAATGAAACATTTGAAATACTTAGTTACATGCTTCGCTAAATAATAAAGTCTTCGTGCCTTTCTTGAATTTTAAGACATTTTTTTTCATGTCTGATATTCAATATTCGATTTTATTTCATAACGTGGAATAAATTAGCACTTTTTGTTATTTTACCTGCTTACCGAGAAAAAAATGCTATTGTATTTCTGTCAGAACGAACAATAATAAAAGCGAAACATAATAAAAGAGATATATTACAGATTTCAAATGGTCTTCATTTTTTCCTATAACTTTAGGAACAGGATTTCTGCCCAGAAGACGAGGCCCTACGTTCGAACAATGATGGTATCCTTAATAAAATTTACTGTGAGTGCGCTATGATTGTACGTGCGCTATGATTGGTTTGTTTAATGACCATATTTCACTGTGCGGCCCACAAAATTAAAAAAGAAAACTGTTTAAATTGAAATCATCCCCCAGTTTTTTAACCTAAAGATGTAGCCATTATTTTTCTAACCTGCTCTCGGTCTGCACTGTAAGCTTCGAAACTTTGGTCTTTTACACTTGGATTTATGGCCCGGTCTTATATCCGAGTGGAAAAACTCGGTCTTTAATCTAAAGTACGGACCTCGAACTCGATTAATAAAACGTACGTACATACTTTAGCACTCCAACCGTATAAGACTATTTAGTAGTGCTCCAGAGTGTGCTCCGGTGTCTGCACTGGTGATTATCGAGGAGGGTTGGCGCGCGCTCTGATTGGTTGAGATTTCAAAATGGCTCCCTCGTGCATAGAACATAAAAATTTCATTTCCTTGAATGGAGCGGAGATATCACAGTAGAGAGCGCTCTTCTTATTACTGGGGCCTGGGTTCGATTCTCAAACTGGCGTCATGTGTGGGTTCGATTGTTGTTGATTCTCTCCTTGCATCGAGGGGTTTTTTCTTTAGGTTCCCCAATTTCTCCTTCTCCAACACGGAAACTTTCAATTCGTTGTAGAAATAGAGGACAAATAGCCACATCTTGGATGAGCTTCTGCTAAAATCCAGGGCCTAGTTATTCAAAGAGCAGATGACGCTATCCACCGGATAAATCGCTATCCAGCGAATAAGTGTTAACTAAACGTACTGCGCCATCCACCGGATAAAGATTTATCTACTGGCTAGCGTTATCCAGCCTTCGAACAACCGGAGCCTGTATCACTTGATTTGATTTTGAACGGATAAACACTCCTATTGGGTAGTGTTTCATGTAGGAGGATTATGTTATTCAGTGAATGACGTTGGCGAAAAAAAAGAACTTCGACTGCTCCTAATAGAAATCCAACCTACGACCTTCCCTACGACCTTCGTGGTACGCTCGGCCTTTTAACAAGGTTCATGGTGACAAACTTCCTTCATACTGCTAGGATAAACATGTCGATGTGTGATGCTTCTGTGCAATGATGATCCAAATTAAGATCGTAGATTTGAGAATTTATGTGAAAGATAATGTTATTCAGTAAAAATACTATGGACGTCCTGATTAGTAACAACTTATCGTTTATTGCGCGATTAACATATAGAAAATTTTTTTGTTTTAAGTTTACAAACTTTTCTCGTGTTCTCCTAACTTTCCACATAGGTTCATACGCCAGTAAACTGAGACCGCACTTTCTGAGAAAGTGCGGTCAATTGCTTAAGCCGGGGCAGACTGGGCCTACCTACATAAGGCACTATCCTTTATATATTTCCGTGTCAGATCTACAGAGCCTTATTCACGCTAACGCAACTCAAGCAAGTTAAAGATATTGATGCTGTGGCAAGATCATTTTAATTATTTCTACCTCTGAAAATGTTCTCCTTTTTGTAGATTCCTGGAAAAGATTCCAGACCAAGTTTAAACTCTGGAGTTGGCATGACACTGTGATTGTTATGATTGTTTCCTGCTCGATAGATGGCTGTACTTTGACATTGTGCTACATCAGCGGTTTCATTCGTCGAAGATACAAAGCTCGCAAACAGAAGAGATCTTTGGAGACGACCAGGTAATGTTGCTTTAGCTTCGTCGAAGATTCGCCTCCTAGATCAGTCTTATTAGGGAGGAAGGGAGGAGGTGATCTGCTCAGCTCACATTCTAGAAGTTTCTCTTCTGCAACACTCTTTGAGGACGTGGAATGGCTACTGACAGTCTTCTACCACAAACTGTTTGCTCTCATCCTACAAAAAGATAGCGCACCCACCCCTACCCTAACCTAACAATAAATTAACCTGATGTGTTATCACTTGGTTGTTGTTGGATTAGGGGAGGGGTGGCTGGGCAGTTGCAGAGATTCTGACGGAGTGATCTAAAAATTTATCCGCGCTCATATGTTCTACAAAACTTGATGTGCATTATGCAATGTCCTGAAATTTAAAAACTTGTACGATTTTAATCCCAAACGCTCCAAAAGATTGACAATTGTCTTTTTTCACTGTTTGACTATTTATGTGGATTTCTGTTCATGGTCTTGTTAAATATCTCTCCTATAGATTGCAACGTAAAAATCGTGTATTTACAAAAGAATATGATCCAGAAAAAAGACGTCAGCTGTTAATAGAAGCAACTGATTCAAAACCATGGCGACTGAAGCTGAAAAAGAAACGACGGGGAAAGGACAGTTAGTGATTATGTATTTTATTGGTAATAAAAGAGAACGGAGAATGCAATAAATACCTTTCGAAAAAACACAATAAGTGCTACAAATAATGATTTGTCTATTTTCTTCATTTTGCTGGAACTAAAATCTTTCTGTGGTAGATCGTACGTGTGCTCTCTTTCTCGCTTTATTTATGTCAATAATCTGGGTGACAGTGTGGTAAATTCCTCGACATACTCTGCCGATTATTATTACAATATACATTGAATGAACCATAAGCTTACGATCCTGTAATTCCAGGAAACAAAATTTAGCCCTCATCCCCAGTAGAGTCCTACCCAATTGATCCACAATAATTATTTTAAGAGTCAATCCGCCATCTTTAATATGTAAGGTCTCTCCAGACTCATAAGGTTGTGCAAACGCCACACGAAATTTGCACGTTGCTCGTTCCTATACATCTCATAAAATGACCAGTGACGTTTTCAGCTAATCCAAATGGTGGCGTTCCTTGTATTATCGTTTAAAAGTAACTCTGAATAAGACGTTTTGAAACAATTGTGTTTCTCAGCTATCACACTAAATACATACAAATACACCCTGTACTTCAAAACTGCTCTTTAGACTTTTGATGCGTTTACTCCGGCCCTATTCATATGATTCCTAACAAGAATGGTCTTCTCCCAATCGGTTAATAAATACGGTGTGTTGTTACTTTCAAGTAGTACAATATTTCTTTTATAATCAGGAAACCTTCTCGAAGTTTTTAGGCCAAAATTCAGTTGTCCAGGTTTTTTCCAAGGATTTAGCTAATTTCTTCGTGATTTTCATTTGAATAAGCACGCTCACTGGGTTGACTCGGTTCAGAATTTACATTCTCTGGCCCTGTATGAATAAGGTCGCGAGAATGTATGGCCTATAAGTTTTCATTTCAGAAGTCACTCGCGAAGTGCTTTAGCCGGACACGAGAGCCACACTGTGCAGCATATAAAACAAAACATACGAGACTTGTGATTAAAAATATTTAAAAAGGTTGTAATTCATCCTTTAACTCCCAAGATCTGATCATTAATTCTCTCCTCTATCTACAATACCGCTTTCTTTATGAATCGTTAGCGAGAATTTGGTGTTAGATCGAGACAACGATCGACTCCTACCTGATAAGTTTGAGTATTCTCGTTACCTGTTTGCTGGACAATGTATGGTTATAATAGAGAGAAGTTACATGTTAACACCTCTGGGAGATGCAGTCACTTCTTGGGTACAATTGCACCATTCTGGCATACTGTCAGCCTAACGTGTTCTTCCACTCTTTCGCTTAAGAAAATTGGCACTACACTCCTCAAAACGACATGTTCCACACCAGAAGTGAATCGTTTTATAAAAATGAAACCCGGTTTCCGTGGAAGTGATAAACGCAATAAAAGAAAATTCAATTGCAAAGAGCACAAAATATGCTTCTGAGTTTGGCGTAACATTACGGTTTTGCTGATTGAATGAAATAAACCTGTTAAAAATGCTAGCTTATCTTGATACTAGTAATCAGTCACAAAATATGCGCAATACTATTTTTATTTACAGAATTTACATCAGAATTAAAAAGCGCTTGAGCATTTGAACATTAAATATTCCCCTCAACTTCGTCACGGGGATTAGTTCACAACATTCACGTTGCCTTCACGGGAAATAATTCTTAATCATCTTCAGCATTAAGTTTAAGTTTCCTGACAATATCCTATTCCCGTATGTACTCCTGAGCTAAAAGAGGCACTGTAAGAATTATTTCCCACCAAAGACGTCAAGTCCCTCAAGATGATAACTCCACCCAAGGTTAGAACCCAGACCTCCCAATCCGGAGTAAAGCGCGCTAGCCTTTGAGTCATCGCGCTTCCACCCCAAGTTTATCCTAAGTAATCATTCTCAACCATTTGAAGGAAATGGGCTATTAACGGGAAAAAAGTAATTCCACGTCAACGTCAAACCTCTTAAAGCGCGCGCGGGAGTAATAATGACGTTTGAAATTTCATTATGACGTCAGTTTCGCATTTTGTTTTTGTTCACAAATAGATTCCATATTTTGCGCTTGCCAAGAAAAAAAAGACTCTTACAAAAAATGGAAAAGTTCGATATTCGCCTGTTTTTTGTTTTACTTTTCTTTGGAACATCTTCCGCTGAAAGCGCTACCAGCGAAAAGGTACGTTATGGCTCTAAAAGTGATTACTCACTACTGAAGGAGGATTTAAAATGGTTGCCGCGAATTCAAGACAGACAGTTTATCTGTCCGCCTATCCTTTAAGAGTTTTGAAAACTTCACTGTATTCTGAGCAGTGATGATTTTGCGATTATCTATGAAATATATGTTAGTTCTTTTAAAGGTAACCGTTTCGTTTTGATGTCATACGTTACGACAGTATGAACGTAAAGTGCAATTTGCTCGTAAAGCCTGTTAATATTTTTCTCTCTTCCTAGAGCCGGCTACATACTTAGCGATAATCGTCAGGTCCGCTCGGTGCAACGGTTGCGATTTCCGCCGATCGCCCTGCTCGACGAGTGAAATCCGATATCTGTCATGTCAGATATCGGCGATTTTCGATGGCAATTAAATTTATCGCGATCGGCGGGTAAAATCACCAATTAAAATCGCTGGGTGTGTCACAGGCTTAAAGAACGAGAAAACAAGTAGGCGGAGGCATTATGCTTCATATGTGACATTCATTGAAAATAACGATAGAAATTGGTTACGAGAGGAAACACAATTAAAAAACATCGTTGAAGACATAGCGGATGTGATCAGAGAGCGCGAATAACACTGTCGTTTCCTTTCAATCACTAAAGGAGAGTAACGCATTGCTGGTCGAGGAGGCTCTTTGTCGTGCAGTGGTTAGATCCCTGACTTCGAGTGAAGTGTGTCAGCTTTGTTGTCTTTTTGTAACTCGCTGTATGCCTATTAAACCACAGGAAGGAGTTAGGAATGGGGTGTGATAGGGAGACGGAACCGAACTATTGTGACGTGCGACTAACGAGCGCGCGCGCGCGTTTTGAGCCTTTTTAAATTTGAAAACACATCGTGAGCATTTTATACGCGTACGATTTTTGCATCTGTGAGTCTTTTTCAAATTTCAGCTCTTCTGGACTCGTTTTTTCGAGGTTTTATTCGTATTGGCCGTTTGGTGGTATTTTGGCCCATTTTTTTGAAGAGAGTTATCCGTCACCGTTTTCGAACAAGCTGCGTTAAACATAAAGACCCTATGATGCCTTGCAGATTCCTCTTGATTTCAATCCTCTAACTAACGTAACAAGCCAATCATCATAACAAGCAGTTTCTCTTATTTTACCTGCATACCGAGAAAAAATATTATTAGTGAGAAGGGTAGCACAATTATTGAATTTCTAGCTGTCAGAGTCATATCATAATCTTCATTTTTTTTTTTTTTGGAATAACTTTAGGAAGCAGAGTCATGCCCAAAAGCCGAGGTCGTAAGTCCGACCAGTTACAGCATCTTTAACACAACAAACTGTAAGTAAACTGTAAAAGCTATTACTCAAACTGACTTTGGCAGTCCAATCACATAAGATAATTTACTTGCAAGGTTTTTTCATTACCAAATTTATTCAACCAGCGCTTCCTTTCCGCGAGATCGTGTGCCTTGTGGATCACTTTTTTACCACATTTCGTCGTCATTTGTGACCCATTATTAAACTGATGCGAGGCAACGTGGACTCTATTCGATAAATTAATTATTTCCTCGCTTCAAGGGTTTTCCTTTGCAGTTTCCCTAGTTACCCTTTCTCCACAGGAACCATACTATTTCTTATGCGACTACGAAATTGCCTCGAAACGTATCCAACGTGGTTTATAACATAGGGTATGTCAACAGTTATTAGCGCAGTTATTCTTACATGAAGTACTTTCCTTTACAACATCCATTTTGAAATCACTGGTGCTCCCTACAATCTGATTGGCTCTCGTCAGAGCGATTTATTTACGATTCGCACCATTTTTTGCTCTAAATCGCATCCTTTCCTAGCCAATGAGAAACCTTCACTAAAACAGAACACACTAATCGGATTTCAAGACTTGTTTAAAGAAACCAAATTAATGATATTGTAGGAAAGTGAACGACAACTTTTGCAACTTTTTACCGGTCGGCTCAGTGCTGAATCAATAAGCTATTCTATACACCGAGAAAATCCTGTGTTTGAGTGACTGAATTTTTCGATTTTTCAAATGGATGTAATTAAGTGGTAAATGAACTTTGTGTCATGCAATTTTAGTCTAAAATCATTCAGGTGATTTCAAATCAAACCACGCTGCGCGCTCGTTCGATTTTAAAATCACTTGTATGATTCTGGACCAAATTGCTCTCCACTAAGTTCAATTATCATTATTTATCTTCCCGAGCTAGATCTGCAGTGCCTTGTTCGGACAAACGCGACGTAACAAAAATATTGATCCTGTGGTCAGGGCATTCTAATAACTTCTTCTTGTTTCCCTCTTCCTTTGCCTAGATTCCTGGAAAAGATTCCAGACCAAGTATAAACACTGGACTTGGCATGACACTGTGATTGTTATTATCATTTGTTGTTTCACCGATGGGTGCACTTTGTCAATATACTACATCACCGGTTTCATTCGTCAAAAATACAAAATTCGTCAAGAGAGGAAATCTTTGGAAATTATTAGGTAATATTTATCTAGCTTCTCTCGAAGGTTCCCTTCCAAGATCAGTCATATTAGGGGAGGCGAGGAGATTTCCTGATTCAGTTCATATCCGAGAAGAATTTCTCTTCAAATGAGGAGCACTCTTTGGGGATTTAGAATGGCCGCTAATAGTAACCTACCACAAAATGCTGTTACTCTTCGGGCTCAGGCTATTTAAATCAATTTTAGTATCTGAATTACTAGGCACCTACCCCTCCCCTAATTCAACAATACACAACTAATAACAAGTTTGGGTTAATGTCTGGTTAGGGGAGGGGTAGGTGCGCAATTGCGCAGTTACTGTCATTGATCAAACAAATGATTCATACTCATTTGTTCTACACACTAAATGGGCACTCTGTAATGCCCCGAAAACTTAAAACATGCACAGTTTTCGTTCCACACGCTTCGCAAATTTATAACCCTATGTTTTGAACTATTCAAACTGGATTTCTGTTCATGGTCTTGTTGAATTTCCCTTCCGTAGATTGCAGCGTAAAAATCGTGTATTTGAAACAGAGGATGAACCAGAGGAAGAACCGGAGAAAAAGCGTCAGTTATTAGAGGAAGCACCTAATTTAAAACCATGGCGACTAAAGTTGAAAAAGAAACTACGAGACGAACGATTCGTGATTATATCGTCTATTAGTAACTATGGAGAACAGAAAATGCAATAAATACCTTTCGATAAAACAAAATGCGTGCTACAAATAATGATTTGTCTAGTTTTTTAATTTTGCTGAAACTGAAAGATGTCTGTGGTGCATAGTGCATGTGTTCTCTTACTTGCTGTTTTTGGACAATAATCTAGGAGACAGTATGGTGAGTTCTTCAACATACTATGCAGAATATTATCAGAATATACAGTGATTGTACTAGAAACCATTGATACTGTGATTCCAAGAAACCGAATTGAGTTGTCATCCCCTTTTGAGTCCTACCCATGTAATCCACCAAATCTAACAATCGTTCCTCCATGTTTGATAAGATGTATGCTCTCCGCAGACTCTCAAGGCTGAGCTAACGCCAAACGAAATTTGCCCATTGAATCACCATATTACTCACTTGTACGCTTCGCATAAAAACGACCAGTGACGTTTTCAGCTAACACACATGGTAGCGTTCCTTGCATTACCATTTAATATATTCATACTTCTCTTCCCCGATGTTTTATAAAACTTTTTACATGTTGATTAAATTTGTCCAAAAGTGAGGAAGACATGGTGTTAAAAATTTCCACGAATAATTATAGTGCAGGAGTCATCAAAGTCAGCTACAAGGGAATATTTCCATGTTTTTTCCACGGGTTTTCAAGTTTCTTGGTGGCAAGTACTTCCAAATCTCGGCAGATTCTTTTCCGTGTCATGTGAGGCTTGATGATGTCGTCCACAAATCCTGAAAGAGAAATAATAGAGAAATTTGATATCACAGCTTTACTTTCATAGTATGCTAGTACTGCGTTACGTGTTCCTTCCCCATCCTTATGGCTTTTTACTGCCAAAGATTATGTCGGCTTCTGTAGCAAAAAACAATTATATTCGAAAAAACGAAGACAAAAAGATAAAGAAACAAAAGATTTTTGAAAGGAAAAGGATCAAAATGATCTGGAATTTGGCGCGCAATCCATAGGGTCATCGAGTTTTCCCTAAACTAGTCATGACGAACCATTCACACTTCCTTTATTAAAATTCCAAAATATTTCTTCCCTGAGGCATGATTTTCGTTCGTTTCACTGTTACACAGGTGTAGGGGAGAAACAAAAACTGCTCAAGTTTTGCGATCAAACCAACTGCATTCGCTCGATACATACATCAAAATCTAGATTAAATTTTTAAGAATAACATTCATAGGACAGTGCAAGCTTTACCTCTTGTTGCAGCCGGGAATGGATTAGCAAATCTGTCCACATACTCAGCTTCATATTTTTCTAAGGAATTAATATAAAACACTATTATCAATCATCAATTACAAGGGTGCACTGAACATCGCAGTATTTCACTAACACAAATCTTCATTGGACTATATAAGGTTGTACAAAAGTAAACAAAAGGCTTCGAACCAAAAAATTAAAGTATCAATAATGTCTTTCTAGCTTTTGTATGACAGGTGTACGAGGAAGGGAGAATTTCTGTAAGTGCGACCGTTGGGCCTACATGGAAACGCCCACTTTCTTTCCCAGACCCCATCGTCCCCCTCCCCACGTCCCATTTGTCTTCCGGCTAAGCAAGCTACCAAAAAATTACCAACTACAATATACACATAGTTCAGGAACACTGACATAGAGGGAGAGAAAAATGAACTTATGCCTAAATCTCATGTCCTAAACCTTACGATGACTGTTTGTGACCTTTTTCAACTCAACATTTAAGCAAAGTGTTTCCGACTTAATTCCCAATCATGTACACGCGTCATGTTATATCACACAAGGAGACGCAGCTGGAAAATGTGTGAGGAAACTCTTTCTACCGGACAAGAGAATTCAAGAAGAATTTAAGTACTAAATGATGTAACGATGGTCATTAACCTGAGAAGTACTCACCGATATTTTCTTTGCCCCTGAATATGATTGACACAGCACCCTTAATGAGAGAGGTAAATATAACAGAACTTGTTAAAATTTTCTTTGGGAGGAACCTATAGAAACTTTCAGTTTGGATCAACAAGTAATATAAGTTCTGATACAGTTCACGCTCTGTCAAGCCCCCTTTCCCGATTAAATCCCAGGTCTATTAAAAAAGTGAGCGTCAACTACGCCTCCCTCTTTGTGAAAAGCCCTCTCCTTTCGCTTCCCACTTGGAAAATAACCTTTAAGTAATACAAAATTATAATTTGTAAAGGCGAAGTAGTTTTTCCACAGGAAAAAATTCCATGTAAGCGAAAGCCTCTATTGGTTTCCTTAGTCTAATATCATAAAATACGGCTGTTTTTTGGTTGTTGCTGTTTTTTCAAATCCAAAGAAATACATAATGTACATGGCATTAAATCTAGGTGGCGATTCGGAAAACAAAATATGAATAACATTTTGGCCCTAATAAAGCTTTTTTATAACCGCCCCTCTCTAACAAGCCCGGCCCCCTCTCCGATAAGCACCTCGTCAGGGAAGCCCTGAAAACTAGTGAACCCCTCTCCCTCAGGGCGTATTAAACTGTTCCCTCTAAATACCACGGCTATCAACATTGACGCCTACATACCTTAGCTCCCATAACTGCTACTTCCGCTGTTGGCCAAGCATAGTTGAAATCACCCCGCAGATGTTTAGAGCTCATAACGTCATATGCACCGCCATACGCCTAAACAACAAGAAAAAACAGGCAATTACCACTCAAACCCTTAAAAGAGAGCCTTGATTCAATATTAGTACCTTCCGATTACATAACAATTAAACACAAAATTTAGGAAATAAAGTCCGTCTTCGAGAATATTAGTCCAAACGATGCCGAAGCTAGGAGTATAAATACTCCCCTCCCTCGAATGGAATACCAGTCCATCGCAGTTGGTGCAGCTTCACCAAGCGATGTCAAAAAAACTTCTAGTACTTGCTACTTATTCCTCTTACTTTTCTGGTGATAACAGTGATTTTAGGTACAGTTGCTTCAGCATACGCATATAATAGCTTTGCTCCATGGCGAATAATACCTCCATACTCCTGATGTGTTCCTACAAAAGAAAATGACACTGATACTTAGAGCTGATACTCTCGCTATGAGGGAAATATTTTACAAGAATTTTTCCGATATGTTGAAAATGTTCAGCCGACGCGTTAGAAAAGTGTTGTCTGTGTGTGAGCCGTCATCTAGGTCATTCTTAGCCTAATGTGTTGTAATGAGTACGTCTTCATGTTGGAAGGGGGTTGGCCCACGTTTTGGAAGCGTGTCGGCCAACAGGTTGGAAATGTGTCAGCCGACGCGTCAGCAGTAAACGGCCGACGATTAAGAGGACTGTCGGCCGACGCGTTCGAACGTCTTAAAAATCGTTTCTCTACAATGTTGCGATGTCATCGTAAGGAAAGCGAGTTAAGTTAAGAACAGGTTACAAGCAGTTTACGATTGTCCAAAACCGTACTGGCAGAGAATTGTTAGTGAGCCGTTGTCTTTACCAAGTAAAATTCCGTCCCTACACTTTTGACTAAGGGCCAGAAATTTGGTAACAGAGTTAGAGAACTAAGAAACATTCACAAACCTGGAAGAAATCCGGGAACATCTACAAACGTGATGATGGGAATGTTAAATGCATCACAGAAACGCACGAACCGCGCTCCCTTGACAGAAGCGTTGATGTCCAAACAACCTGAGATAGACCAGCAAATAAAAAGTAAACAAGACAATAATAATAATAACCAACAACTCCCACAGTGCGTCCAAAACAACCTGAGATAGACCAGCAAATAAAAATAATAACCAACAACTCCCACAGTGCGTCCAAACAACCTGAGATAGACCAGCAAATAAAAAGTAAACAAGACAATAATAATAATAATAAATTATTTGAGCCGTGTAGTATGGTATAACGAACCTAGAGTCCACGATACGCCCTTGATTGACAAAAGTTAACTGTACAAAGCAACGATGTGGTTTCCTTGCATAATCTGATCTTTAATTTAATTGGTTAGGACAACAAGATAAAATTGGCAAAACAAAATCTGAGATGTGCATGGTTTTCTAAGTTTGTCATTTCAAATGTTCTCGGAAATGATCATTAATTCTCACCAGCTGCTTCTGTAGGTTGATTACCAACAACTCCCACAGTGCGTCCATTCATTCGTCCAAAACCAACCACAATGTTTTTAGCATAATCAGGCGAGATCTCAAAGAATTCACCGTCATCTACAATCTGAGGAGAGAAGAGTGATATTCAATTCAGGGAAGTCTGATGTTGCTCTGCCTCCGCATAACTTCGCTCTGTGATTGGTTTAGAAAATATGATACAATTTTGCATGAACGGAATGTCCAGTTGATGAAACATGGTGTATATTTAGCAGGTTGTGAAGTATGCATGTCGCCCCTCTTCAAATGCTGTTTGTTGCCTTGACTTTACATTTTGCTGCCTGGCAGGATATCTTTTAGGATTGCGTATTCGTTCGATTCTGATAAAAGTCCAAGTGAACTAACGAAAGCGTTTCGCATGAGGCTTGCAGGCTCTGAGGTCACTGTGATAATCTCTCGTGTAAACAGATACCCACACATACTGATATTGTTTAACGATAAAATTGGTTGTAATGAAAGTACATAAAGTGTAGCATTTGAGATTTCCGCTGTTTCGGTGTTGGGAATATAAAAGAAAAGGAAATCTATTTCTTCGTATAGATCCAAAAGGAAGATTGTGTTGTTGACTAATTTCCACCTTCCCTCTGTGTTCAACGTAGAAAAAACTTTACTTTCATCCCTGACTGCCTGTATGCTGTGTGTTATGTTGTCAAAACACTTGACAGAAAGGACTGGGACTGAAAAGAACAAGGGGGGTGGGATGGGAGGGAGAAATTTGACAGTGGAAGGCGAACAACCGCAGAACTGAAGTGCATTTTGTAATAAAATAATATTAGTAATGCTCTAATCACAGCTACTCACCGGATAAATCACATCTAGTATGTCATAAGCCTTGGTGGAATCAAATGGTACAAGAGTATCCAAGTTGGGAATTATTCTGTCACTGGAGGAAAGAGAGCTGAACATGAATGACTGCAACTTTGTGCTGAGCTGTGATCCAACCTCGTATGGACATGGAATACACTTTGGCTGTTAGTGATATTTCATTTCATCTGATTGGCTGTTGCGATTGTTATAGTTTAGATTCTAGAGCATAACCCCAGCCCTAAAACAAATCCCCACTAGGTCATCAACTTACCATGGGTCGTCCGATTCACGGATTGGAGACGGGCTCTTGTTACTGAGAGGCAGGAAGTCAAAGAAATCTCTAATCCTACAAAGATATGGAATAGACCACGAATTTAAAGCCAAGAGCCTGAGCTTTTCCCAAAAACTTTATCATGATTTAAATACTTGTGTTGCTAATCCCCTCCTCCTTCCCGTCCAGATGAGATCTCCCTCAGACAATGTGAGAGCTAAATGCCTTGCCCACAAACAAAATTCTTGACAAAAAGAGAAGCCTTGATTGTGCTCTGTTCTGTTGTAAAGCACGCTGGAAGCTGCTAGAGCATGAAATAAGTGTTAGGTAGAAACTTGAGACATAGTCGAATGTTTCTCCCCACTTCTTGAGTGCTCTAACCACTTCTTAAGTGCTTTACAACAGAACAAAGCACAGTCAAGGCTTCTCTATTTGTTTTTTGTAAAAAGTTTTGGTCACAGGTTTTAACTGCAATTGCAAAAACAATTGTTTTAAAGCAGTCACTGCTGCATCACCCTCCATAAAAGAATAGTTAAAAGTGGAAAGTGCTTCAATCATAAAAAATATTGAATATAACATAGCTTTCTTCTTAATTTGTCAATAACATTTCCATTACACTTCTGTGAATGTCAAAATTACACCATTAGGCCTGCACACAATGCTTTTTCCA